>NC_056733.1:1214155571-1214323071 GCF_019279795.1 Protopterus annectens | reverse complement strand
GTAACTCAGAGCAAACTTGGGTATTGCCATGGAGATTCTTGATATAGAAGGCTTTGTGGTTGTTTTTAGTGTCACAATTCTGCCTTCATAGCTGGCTTTAGAGGTTTTGATGAGGGATCTCAACTTTTTGTTGAGGCTAATAAGGGAGTTTTTCCAGTGTTGGGACTTCACCTTTTACTGCAACAGTATCTACCTTCTGTTGTAGAGCTTATTAATGGCAGGGGACCACCAGATTGGCTTCCTTTTTTTTGGAGAGCATCTTGGTTCTGTTAGGTATGGCTAGTTCCATGCATTTATGTACGTGTACGTAGAGTGCATTGGTGTATGATTCAGCAGTCATGCATCTATTTTCCATTGACGTGGGTGTCGTGAAGTTAGCCACCTCTGTTTTAGGAGCCAAAAGTCAGCTTTGGAGAAGTTTTTCATGGTGGTTACCTTTGCAGGGGGTGTGTGAGATATGTGGATTTCTATGGTGATTAGTTTGTGGTCAAATCTAACCAGGGCAGAATTGACTATTGGTGAAGAGCAACAGTTGCTTATGTTAGTACTAACCAGGTCAAGGATGTTGATTCCTCTAGTGGGGGTAAGAATGAGCTGGTCCAGGGCATTGGAATTGATGAATTCCTGGAAGCGTTGGGCCAGTGTATTGGTGCATGAGTAGTTTTCCCAGTTGATTTAGGGTAGTTGAAGTCACCTAGTATGAGAGTGTTGGGTTGGACTCTAATAGCTTCCAGGGTGCTTAGGAATGTGGATTGAGAGTCTTGGGACATGGTTGGGGACCTATAGCAGGCTATGACCTGAATCACTGTCTTACCCAATGTTAGTTGTACCTGAAGTATCTTGGATGCGTTATGCTGGGCTACTAGTCTGGAGGTGTGTATATCCTTTATGAATATGGAGACACCACCGCGTTTGGAGCTTTGGTCCATATTCTGGATCCAAAAGGTGTGGAATGAGTTATAGCCTTAGTAGCGCAGGGGTGCTTTCTGCTGCTTTACACCAGGTCTCAGTTACAACACAAATGTTAATGTTCTCCATTTTGAGGAGTGCTTCGAGCAAGTGCATCTTGAGATTTAGACTTCTAGCACTGAGCAGAATGACCCTCAGATTGCATTTATTTATAGCTGTTATGGTGGTAATTTGGTCTTTAGAACATTACCTAAAAAAGGCACTATAGGGGTGGCAAGAGCCTTAACCAGTATCTGGAAACCCAGGGGTGACAGATGCAGGCCATCTCTGGCAAAGCATCGAGGTCTTTCAATCATGTCATCCCAAGCAGACAGATACTGGATCCCCTTAGAATGGTTGATAAAATAGTTAAGGTGTTTACCTCAAAGACACAAGGCACCGGGTTTGATTCTCTATGTTGGGGGTTGGCATAATAATTAAGGCATTTACCTCACAGACACAAGTACGTAGTTGATTCTCACCTTTGAGGGAAATTGCCAAGGCTTAAAATGCCCACAAAATCAGCTAGCCTAGTACTTACCTATGAACCTATAGGACCTTTTCTGTATAGTTTCAATTAACACCAGTAGCTACTTATGGCGCTCAGATCATTTTTGGGCTTGGCTTCTTTAACTAAGTGACTTTTCAGCCAATGATAAGTGGAATAAGAAAGGGCAAGAAGTTATTAACAAAACAATACTAACATTGTTACTCTAGTATGTCATGCAGTAGAGAAATTAATCACTGTTTGCCACTTATTATTCATATTTTCATATTTATGCTCATATTTAGTCACTGAGAGTACTACATGCTATTGCATTTGTATGGTATGATATGATATGCTATGGTGAGTGATAAGAAAAATTATTATCAATGTCCATTTATATTATACTATACTCGAGATATCACTGGTTGTTTGTAAAACATCATGAAAATAAACAAATAAGCAATTAATTCCCTTTGTACTTAATACTTCAAAAAAGTGACTTACAAACCATTGTATGTCATAAGTTGAAACCTTAAATGTTGTTAAAGAAGCCTGTCATTGATATTTGAACTGTATGTTGTACATCATGGAAGATATTTGGTGTTATTTATATTGCTAATTATGCAATTAAGCATATGTTTTCATATGTCCATAAATATCTCAATAAACATGCACTCAGAGAGGAATTTCTTGCCATCGTGTGAAAGCTCATTCTTGTTAACAAAATGTTCTAACAATATATGCCTAGGTTGTACAGTTTTTAAGACTTGACAAGTTGTTCGTGAAAGTTTATCAAACAATATACTTTTAGGTTTTTGTGCTTTCTAATATAGTATAGAATTTATGGAAAGACTATAAATGCAATTCCTGTTATCACTGTAAAAATACTTCTTACTGACAACTTTGCTATTTGTACAGTTTTAATAGCTTTTACTGTTCACAAAATATTTACATTTGTTAATCATATGCTTTTTAGTTGAGATTTCAAAAAATGTTTTGGAATGCAAGAAGGTGTCTAGCCTTCTAGAGATGTGGCATTCCATACCAATTAGGTCACTTAGTGATTCCATGACCGCTCATAGCTTTCAGTCATCTGCAAACTTAGTCAGCCAGAGCCCTTTGGTATTAGATTTTATTTCAGAAAAGTAGATGACAAAGAGATGCAGTTTAACTATTTTGTTTTAAACAAGGATCTTGGGACATCACTTGTTTTATTATTTAGGGTGTGTGATGGGAAAAAGTATACTGTTGTCCTTCTTTTACTTATTTAGTTTAATTTTTATTTTTAAACTTACTGAAGAGTTTATAATGGAGTTAAGTTCAGATGTTTGTGTACGGTCAGTGTGTGATTCTTTATATCCTACATTCAGTGGGTTGGTCTGTGCTTTTCTTTGAAGATGTTCTGTTCATGTAAATGTAGAAGTACCAGTCAACTGCATAGCAAGATTATGGGAATTGCCCCCTCACTACCTCTGTGCAATCATGATAACAACAAATGGTTACAATAGAAGAGTTGTTGGCTATTAATAATATGCTGATTGCATCTGATTGAATGAGCAAAATCTGTAGTCATTATATCAAATGAAAGCATAAAACCAAATAATATTACTATGTCATTCAGAATAAGAAACATTTTCAGCACTGATGCAATATGAGGTATACTTGTACATCATGTCATGTTCATATTTGTCCATTTATTATAACACCTGATACACAATGCCTCTACTTTGGGACTGCTGGAAGACTGGAAGCTTGACAACAAAGTATATGGATGACATTTTGCATTTAAACTATTTTACAATATTATACTTATCTTACTTTTAAATGAGTTTAGTGTGTTGTGTTTGCTCTATATCTGATGTTAAAGCTATTAACTTAAGGCATTTGTATTGTCTGCAGTGCTTTTCTTCCCTTGGTTACCATGTAGGGCCTAGGGGTTCTGACCTAACGGGACCCAATTTTATTACAGTTTTACTAGCTGTATTCTGAATTTGGTGCTTACCCTTCCATCCCATTATAGTTGTGGTTTTATAGTTGGAGGCTATTCAGCAACCTGCCCCAACTGTATAGGAAGCCTGGAAGCTCCTCCCAGTCTCATATTTTGTATACTTGGCCCTAGAAGCTCCAATCAGTCTTATCTGCTCTGCTAATCTTACTGGTTACTAACAAAAGAAACAGTGAAGGCCCATCCACAGACCATTAGTGTGCTTTGAAATTGCCCTAAAGTATGTGTGTTCCTCTCTGCTCACTTGTCTGTCTTTGAATAACCTTGTACTCACTTGTAGCTAGTTGTTAGATTTGTTTCTGGTACCTTTTCACTTGAGACTAACTAAAGTGTGGTCTTACATGAAGAAGGTTGGGACCACATTTCTAGTGGAAAGAGAAAAGTAGCTTTGTCTATCTGAGTTGGGAAACCTGACATGGGGGCTTAAAGGGACTTGTTGTAGCTAGATGGTACATTTTCATTTTTCACAAACCAAGTCTGTGTTTTAATATTAAGAAGACTGGGACTGCTGATCTAGTGGTAGTAGCAAAGTAGCCTGGTCAGTCTGAGTTAGGAAACACAGGGAGGCTTAAAGTAAGACTGTTTCATCAGCCAGAGGGCTTATTACAGACTTAGTTATTTGATGTTAATCTCCACTTGATAGCTACTTTTGCTGTGCTTTTACATTAAGAAGTTTCAGGATCATCTATCTTGTGGAAGAAAGTGTTTACCTGGCCTCCCTGAGATGGGAAGCATTCCAAGGAGCCTAAATTGTAGTTGTTTATAGACCAGAGGGTAAGAGGGTTAATTTTCAGCTTTGTGGGTGGGAGGGTAGCCTAATGGTTAAAGTGTTTGCCTTACAAACACAAGGTGCAGGGTTTGAGTCTCACAAGGGATAACTGGCTAGGCTTAAAAAAGGCTCGCAAGGGCAGTTAGCTTAGTACTAACCTATAAACCTATGAACCTATGTCTGCCTGATATACGTTAAAGCAAGTACTAGTTTAGATATTTTAAAGAACAGCCTGGATACTTGTTATGGGAACAAGTGTTTTAGCATATTGGCAAGCTAAAAGGACAATTCGGCAGTCGGACAATTTCTAACCTAGCTGAATACCATTCTCCGCAAGGGATTTTTTAATTCTAAAGTATGTGTACTGCTCTAACACTTGGTAGTAGTTAACTGGATTTCTACTAGGCCGCAGTACGTTTCCCTGCCAGGACAGCCAGCAGCCACAACTCCCCCTCTCTTTACCGCTTGTTTACCCTACTCTTCCTTCTTTAATTAGTCCCACATCCTGACCGAAGATAACTCCTTTGTTGCCTTACCTGTTACATCTCCTGGGACCCCTACTGCAATAAACTGACCGGCCACTAGGTGGCGCGCCTCTTCCCTCCTACTATCTACACTTCTTCATCCACTTTGTCCTACCTCCCCTTTACACCCCCCCGACATCTTTCCTCTTCTCTCTCCACTGCCCCTGGACTACCCCCTACTCTTTGCTTCACAAACACCCCTTCTCAACCCTTTATCCACACTCCTCTTCATTTCTTTGTAGTCTCTCTTCATCCTACACATCCCAGCAAAACTTACCTTGTCTATCTCTGTTACTGATTGTCTTCAGTACTCTCTCCTCCTTTGGGTCTACCCGCTCCATTCGCCCTGCGGGCTCACTCCGCTCCCCTACCCTGCCCCCAATTCCCACCCGCCCCCAACACCTCTACATGTGTTCCTACCACACTCCTCCTACCACATCTATTATCCAGTCACACTCCTGTTATCCATACCCCTCCCCCATTCTGTCATCTAATAAAAATCCTCCTCATACTGCCTCTCCCACTACTACTCCTCCCATTCCAACTCCTACTCCTCTATACACTTAGTCCTTTCCTGTCCTTGCCCACTACTACAACTCTCCCCATCCATCTCTGCTCCTTCTCTCCTTCCCTTACCTATTAGCTTCTTTTCTTCATTCCTTCCACTACCCCACCCTTCCTAACATGCCCTGCCAATTGTCCTTCACCATCATACTCCCCTGCTTCCTTCTCATCTTACTAATACCTCTATACACCACTTCATCATACTCACACAAAGCTCCCTCATTCTTACCCCCTACCCAAACTACCCCTAACACCCAACTTCAATCTTCCCTACTGTCTCATTTCCACAACATATCCTCCTCCCTTTTCCTTCCCAACCTTCTACACCTGTTCCATTTCAAGCTATTCTCTGTCTCCATAGAATCTCTCCCTCTTAAATTTCTGCTAGCCCTACACAAACACTTATCATGCAAGCTCAATAGGCCTAAACCTACCACCTTTAATACCCTACCCTTATCTGGAGACATTCACCCAAACCCTGGTCCCAGCCTTTGCACAAACTACTCCATCCCTTCTCCTCCTTTTTCGACCCCTTCACAGAAGATCCCCCCCTTCCCTTCTCCACCCACTTCCCCTCTCAGCACTCTTAAGATCTTCACTATCAATGCCCAAAGCCTTAGCAACAAATCTCACCTTGTCCAAGCTTGGATTACTCACAACCAACCCGACATCATAGCAATCTCCGAAACCTGGCTAAAACCCCATATTACCGACTCTGAAATTTTACCTCCTGGTTACCACATCCTCAGGAGTGACCGATTAAATAAAAAAGGTGGAGGCTCTGCTCTAATCTACTCCAATCTTCTCTCCCTAATTCCTCTTCAGATCCATACCCCTCAATTCAAAAATGCAGAAATAACAAGTCTTCTCCATTTGAATAAACATAAAAATATCTGCATTATTTCCCTATACATCTCCCCAGGCAACAATATCTCCACCCTTGAAGATATTCTTCACTGGGCCTCAACTGAAATAAAATACGAAACCTATATTCTAGGCGATGTCAACATTGACTGGAATAAAATCAATACACCATCCCCCTCACTATCCATTAACCTTTATAACTTCACCCAAGTAATCCACTAAACAACTCATCCTAACAAAAAACACCCTCCAGGTATCTTAGATTGGATACTAGTCTCCCATCCAAACAAAATCTCTCTCTCTGGCTCCATCTCTGACACATTCAGTGGCCATCTCCCTGCCTTCATCCAACGATCGTCAAGCTCCATCCAACATCAACACGTGTATATCCAAACTCGTAACCTAAGCAATTTCAATCCCTCTATTTTTTCTAACATCTTTAAACAAATTAACTGGCACATCCTAAACACTCTCCCTCTTGACAGCACTGTAGAGCATTTCAACTCTGTCTTCCTTAATACTCTTAACTCCCTAGCCCCTCTACGAAAAAAATGAATCAAAGCCAATGCTGCTCCCTGGCTCACCAAAGAAACTAAACAAATTATGCATCTCAGAGACAAATCCTGGAAGCTTTACCAGAAAAGTAAATAGTCCTCTGCCTTGCTCCAATATACTCAACTTCGCAACCAAGTAAAAAAACTTATTACCAAAGACAAGAAAAATTACTATAATAAACTTCAGTCCAACAACAACAAGAACCCTAAACAATTCTGGAATTCTGTCAACTCCCTTCTCCATCCTGGATCTAGAAATAACCCGTGCCCTGATCCTAGCTTAACTGACAGTGAACTAAGCTCCCATTTCAACACCTTCTTTATTGAATCCATAGCTAACCTAACTAAAACATTCCCAAATAATAACCCACCCAACTCCCTCCACACGGCACCCATCTACCTATATAACAATCCCCTTAAATTCCACCTCAAACCTGTACCCACCAATCTTATAAAAAAACTTCTATCCAAACTAAGGCCATGCGCTAATGCCCCAGACAACATACCCTCCTCCTTCCTCAAATGTGCAGCCGAAGGAATTGCTCTCCCAATCAGCATTCTGATTAACAGATCCTTAACTGAATCATATGTGCCCAAACTCTGGCGTTCAGCCTACATTCTTCCTCTCCACAAAGGAGGCAAAAACACCTCTATTTCTAACTTCCGCCTCATTGCCCTACTCTCACCAATTTCTAAAATTCTAGAAAAATGTGTCCACCACCAGCTTTGGCCTTACCTAATTCAGAATCAACTTCTAACACCCACCCAGCACGGCTTCCGCCCCGGCCATAGTACCATAACTGCCCTACTATCTTTCCTAGACACTATCAATCAAGCCCGGGACTCTGGACTCATCATATCCACTATACTACTAGATCTTTCTAAAGCCTTCGACACCATCTCCCATACTCACCTTCTCCATCATCTCACCAACCTTAATCCCTCCCCTAATACTCTTTCCTGGTTCTCCAGCTACCTATCCAACAGGTCTCAAGCTGTCAAATGGAAGAACTCCTCCTCTTCCTTCTTGCCTACACCTACCGGCGTTCCTCAAGGGTCCATCCTTGGACCACTGCTCTTCAACATCTTTATAAATGACCTTCACACCATCATCCCTGACACTGCAGTCATCCAATATGCTGATGACTCTACCTTGATTTGTGCCGCCCCCAACATTTCTGAACTACTGACCAAAACCCAAATAGCTTTTTCCACTACTGAGAACTGGATGCACCAAAATCACCTTTCCCTCAACTCCAGTAAATCTAAAATTCTAATATTCCTCCCCTCCAAGGTTTCCTCCTTTGACAAAAACACTTTCAATGTCATTAGCCAATCCTCCACTACTATAGAAGTAGTCTCCTCTGCAAAACTCCTTGGCATTACCATAGACGAACACCTCAAATTCGATCTTCACATACAACAAAACATAAAGAAAACTCACCAAAAACTGGGTATGCTATATAGAAACAATTAATTTCTCTCCAACCCCTCTAGGCTTACCCTGGCAATCTCCTACCTCTTACCTTCTCTTCTATATGGTGCCCCACTATTAACTAATCTGTCCGCTTCCAACACCTCTAAACTTGAAGCTTGTTATAACAAAATATCCAAATTTGCCACTAAATCCAAAACCTCAACTCACCACTGCCTCTGCCTTCAATCTCTGAATTGGTTAGAACTACCTAACCACCTAGACTATCTACAACTAACCAACGCTCAAAAATTAATATCCCCCCCCTGATAAATGCCCAGCCTTAAAAAAACATTCTTCCCCCCTACACCCCAAATAGATCTCTGAGGTCTGAACACCAAAACCTAATCGCCATTCACAAACCAAAACGTCCCGCTGGCCAGCTTCTACTCTCCTTCTCTCTAGGTAAAAAAATGGAACTCCCTCCCTCCCTCACTTAGGACAATACCTAACATTGAATCCTTCAAAAACCAACTCTTCCAATATCTCTCTTCCAAATGGAAATGCTCCTGCTTTCACCCTACATAACTCCCCCCACTAAACTCTCCATACTACTGCTTTACTATACTATCTAGCTTAATCTTAGCTCAATCTAATTTCTCCTATACTCTCAAGAACCTGAACTAGCAGACTTAAATAAACTACATATTTGTAAATATTGTAAAAATCTGAAAAAAAAAATGTTCAGTTTTTGTTATATAGTGTCTCACAATGAATATTACCGGTTTTCCTTTGAATGTATGTAATTCCACTGAATGTATGAACCATACTACTGTATCTCATCTCCAAAATTATGTAACCTTTCTCATTGTTTTGTAACCCTTATCATACTACTATTGTACATGGAGCTTTTCTCCCCGGGCCTCCACTGAAAATGGGCACTACTTGGCCCAGTGGACTTCCCCGGTAATCAAACTGAAATAAAATAAATAAATAAAAGAGCATTAATGCTCATACTTGAAATATTTGTATGTATGTGTGTATGAATTAGGTGCTTTTTCATGGAACTGCTCACTGTACAGTAGCAGTTAGCAGTACCCTATATACCCTATATAGCAGCAAACCTATAAAGCTAGCATGCATGATGTCAACCTCTAACAGAGGAACAGTTTGCACAGAGCTAAACTTAGGGCAACAATTTGGTACATCAACAGCACTAATATTAAATCATAGAACTACATTTAGTCTTAACCGTAGTCACCACTTAGGTGACCCCTGTAAAACTAAGTCCCTAAACCATAACAGCACAAACCTAATACAGGCCCTAGCAACACATATTTGCTATTTCCAAATGTCTATGTGGTCAGCTTGGTAGATATGGGCATGCTGAGACAATGTAGCAATTGTCTTATGTACTTGGACAACCTTTTAATTCTTAAAAAACTAACACAGTATGTGAGGGATGTACATAGATAACTTTCTTGGAGGCTAAAATCTCGTGAACATACAAAGTTGTCAAGAAAACACTCATATTACATCCTTCACATATAATGTTCACCAGAAACACACACACACACACACACACACACACACACACACAACTCGTCTTATACAAGCACTCAAAAGAAACATCTACATACTGCAAAGACCTCATAAGCCATCAAACAGCAATATCTATCCTCCAAAACCACTAAATCTCACACCAAAGGCAACACCTGACATGACACGTAAGCCTACACCCAGTGATCCCCCCAAAACAAAGCCCATAAGGCATGCACACATTTGACCTAGTACTTTTATCATAGTGGATTCTATTGTATGACAGGAAGATGCCCCTGTTATCAGGCTGGGCAAGGAGAAGATAATGGTTAGGTGCCTATCTGGAGCCAGGATCCACAGTATCATGCATGCACTCACGGCACTGCACTACAGGTACCAGTATGATTCTGTCATGGTTAGGTGCCTATCTGGAGCCAGGATCCACAGTATCATGCATGCGCTCATGGCACTGCACTACAGGTACCAATATGATTCTGTCACAGTTAGGTGCCTATCTGGAGCCAGGATCCACAGTATCATGCATGCACTCATGGCACTGCACTACCGGTACCAGTATGATTCTGTCACGGTTAGGTGCCTATCTGGAGCCAGGATCCACAGTATCATGCATGTACTCATGGCACTGCACTACAGGTACCAGTATGATTCTGTCATGGTTAGATGCCTATCTGGAGCCAGGATCCACAGGATCATGCATGCACTCACGGCAGTGCACTACAGGTACCAGTATGATTCTGTCATGGTTAGGTGCTTATCTTGAGCCAGGATCCACAGTATCATGCATGCACTCATGGCACTGCACTACAGGTACCAGTATGATTCTGTCATGGTTAGGTGCCTATCTGGAGCCAGGATCCACAGTATCATGCATGCACTCACAGCACTGCACTACAGGTACCAGTATGATTCTGTCACGGTTAGGTGCCTATCTGGAGCCAGGATCCACAGTATCATGCATGCACTCACGGCACTGCACTACAGGTACCAGTATGATTCTGTCATGGTTAGGTGCCTATCTGGAGCCAGGATCCACAGTATCATGCATGCACTCACGGCACTGCACTCCAGGTACCAGTATGATTCTGTCACGGTTAGGTGCCTATCTGGAGCCAGGATCCAGAGTATCATGCATGCACTCACGGCGCTGCACTACCAGTACCAGTATGATTCTGTCATGGTTAGGTGCCTATCTGGAGCCAGGATCCACAGTATCATGCATGCACTCACGGCACTGCCCTATCGGTACCAGTATGATTCTGTCATGGTTAGGTGCCTATCTGGAGCCAGGACCCACAGTATCATGCATGCACTCATGGCGCTGCACTACAGGTACCAGTATGATTCTGTCACGGTTAGGTGCCTATCTGGAGCCAGGATCCACAGTATCATACATGCACTCATGGCACTGCACTACAGGTACCAGTATGATTCTGTCATAGTTAGGTGCCTATCTGGAGCCAGGATCCACAGTACCATGCATGCACTCATGGCGCTGCACTACAGGTACCAGTATGATTCTGTCACGGTTAGGTGCCTATCTGGAGCCAGGATCCACAGTATCATACATGCACTCATGGCACTGCACTACAGGTACCAGTATGATTCTGTCATAGTTAGGTGCCTATCTGGAGCCAGGATCCACAGTACCATGCATGCACTCATGGCACTGCACTACAGGTACCAGTATGATTCTGTCACGGTTAGGTGCCTATCTGGAGCCAGGATCCACAGTATCATGCATGCATTCATGGCACTGCACTACAGGTACCAGTATGATTCTGTCACGGTTAGGTGCCTATCTGGAGCCAGGATCCACAGTATCATGCATGCACTAATGGCACTGCACTACAGGTACCAGTATGATTCTGTCATGGTCAGGTGCCTCTCTGGAGCCAGGAACCACAGTATTATGCATACACTCACGGCACTGCACTACAGGTACCAGTATGATTCTGTCACGGTTAGGTGCCTATCTGGAGGCAGGATCCACAGTATGATGCATGCACTCACAGCACTGCACTACAGGTAACAGTATGATTCTGTCATGGTTAGGTGCCTATCTGGAGGCAGGATCCACAGTATCATGCATGCACTCACGGCACTGCACTACAGGTACCAGTATGATTCTGTCATGGTTAGGTGCCTATCTGGAGCCAGGATCGACAGTATCATGCATGCACTCACGGCACTGCACTACAGGTACCAGTATGATTCTGTCACGGTTAGGTGCCTATCTGGAGGCAGGATCCACAGTATCATGCATGTACTCACGGCACTGCACTACAGGTGCCAGTATGATTCTGTCATGGTTAGGTGCCTATCTGAAGCCAGGATCCACAGTATCATGCATGCACTCACGGCACTGCACTACAGGTACAGGTATGATTCTGTCACGGTTAGGTGCCTATCTGGAGCCAGGATCCACAGTATCATGCAGACACTCACGACACTGCACTACAGGTACAAGTATGATTCTGTCATGGTTAGGTGCCTATCTGAAGCCAGGATCCACAGTATCATGCATGCACTCACGGCACTCCACTACAGGTACCAGTATGATTCTGTCACAGTTAGGTGCCTATCTGGAGCCAGGATCCACAGTATCATGCATGCACTCACGGCACTGCACTACAGGTACCAGTATGATTCTGTCACGGTTAGGTGCCTATCTGGAGCCAGGATCCACAGTATCATGCATGCACTCACGGCACTGCACTACAGGTACCAGTATGATTCTGTCATGGTTAGGTGCCTATCTGGAGCCAGGATCCACAGTATCATGCATGCACTCACGGCACTGCACTACAGGTACCAGTATGATTCTGTCACGGTTAGGTGCCTATCTGGAGCCAGGATCCACAGTATCATGCATGCACTCATGGCACTGCACTACAGGTACCAGTATGATTCTGTCACGGTTAGGTGCCTATCTGGAGCCAGGATCCACAGTATCATGCATGCACTCATGGCACTGCACTACAGGTACCAGTATGATTCCATCATAGTCAATGTGGGTTTAAATGGCCTTAAACATACCTCCCTGGACTATATGAAAAGAGACGCTATGGAGCTCTCTCAATATGTGTCACAGACAGCTAAGTGCCTTGCATTGAGTAGTATTCTGGCTTCACCCAGGATGATGTCACAAAATAAACAGAAAATGATTGATTTTAATAACTGGCTTAGTTTCTGGTGTCATATCAAGGGAATCCAACACAACTCAGCATGGGAGGACATGGTTACCAGACCATGTTTCTTTGCCAAGTATGATTTGCACTCTGTCCTCCTGGAGTTTTGGATATTGACTAAAATATTATCCGCCTGCTTAGAGCCTTTTTTAAGCAATGTCAAAATACAAACCTAACAGTATAGCAAAAAAAAAAAACCTCAAAGCAAAGTTAAGGTGTTACTGCTCAATGTTTGGACCCTAAACAAGAAACTCCACACCCTACAAGCTTTCCTTAATCTGGAGAGTGGAGATACCTGTGCTGTCATTGAGACTTAGCTTAAAGCCACACAAAATGCACCAGGAGTGGAAGACTACAGTGCCTCCCACACATTTAGACCAACAGCAGCACAGACAGGAGCTAAAGGTATTGGTGTCTTAATTTACAATAACAACAAATACAACTCCAGGTTGTGAAACATGATTATGCCCTGGAGTTCATCCATGTCCAAGTGTCCATAGTCAAGGATCCTTACCATGTCCTGGGCAGCTACAGGTTTCCCTCTATGGCCCACAAAGCTCGCATCTCTTACCTAGACATACTGGAGATGCTCACCATCCAACCAGATACCCTATTCATTGGAGATGTTAACTACCCCTCTATAGACTGGGAAACATTCACTCCCTGTAACTCACAGGCACAAATGATTCTTGGACTTTATTGACACAAATACCCTGGATTAGATAGTGCACACTCCAACCAGATCAATTATTTTGGACCTAGTACTCACTGACAGGGGAGAGCATTGCCCCCTATCCATGTCACGTCCTCATTGGTGAGGTTAGACCACAAATCTGTCTCCCTTGAAATGAAAATCAACCTAGAAAACCCAACTAAACCTGTTAAAATTACGAAATAACCTAAAAAAGCAACTAAAAAGAAACAGTTTGTCAAAATTCATGGGGCCCCCGCCCCAAACCCTGAGAACTTAAGACTCTGACCACTGTGCAGTATTTAATTGATTTAATTGAAAATATCACCACTATTAATATGCACCTTAAAAATAAAATTGGTAAAAGCAATAAAATTGGTAAAAGCAAAACTGAATATTAAAATATACTTTTAAAACTAAGACTAGCTTCCCAAACAAGAACTGAGTACATTTTCCTAAAATGGAGGCAGTCCAGGAACTTCCTGTAGGAGGCCTTGGTGTCTCATACCCATATCACGTAAGTAGGTCATTTCAAAAGACTTAGGTAAGATAGGCAAAAGGTTACTAGCCAGAGTTTGTCCTCAGATCAACCAGCTAGTCTTTTCTTGATGACCTGAAGAGCCTAATTGGCATATGGGCAGTGTTGTGCTAGTTACTCATAAAAGTAATAAGCTACTATTACTAGTTACCTTTTAGTGAAAGTAATATATTACTATTACTTATTACTTTTCTAAAAAAAGAATATATTACTATTATTAGTTACTAACTAAAGTAATGCTTTACTTTTGCATATGTATAGTTTATAAATTATAATATTAAGATTTACTCACACACATAAACACATGCATATGTGTATTATTAACGTTGCATATACAGTCTTACAATGATGATGAATAGCAATTAATAGTTGAAAAACTCCAGCAGATTACTCTTTGTAGCTGGGCAGCAAAGTGGTGCATTGGTTAGCATTGTCACTTCACAGCAAGAGGGTCTCTGGTTCAGTTTTCAGCTGGGGTGCCTTCTGTGCAGAGTCTGCATGTCCTCCCTGTCAAATGAGGCTTGGGTGTTTGTTTATTACACACAAACACATCAGGATGGATGATTAGAACATAAAAAAACTTAAATGAACTAGCTAACTGACTGACTGCTACACACACATGCATGCTTTCACTCTGGCTGCTTACACAAAATGGCACTCTACTTGCACGTGCTCAGTACTTATATGCACATGCCCACAAACTACAGTGGCTTTAAAGGTACAACAAACACACTATATTCTACATCCTTCCTCTTCGATAATTTTCTCATGCAAATGAAAAATGACAATAATTTTGTCATCCAAATGAAACATGACAATCAGATGCACATGCAAATTATATAAACACATAAACAATAGCAATCATGTCCAGGTTGCCATGTATCTAGGATTAGGTCTTGAGATACCAACATGAACTCATTATATAATAATCAGTACTGCGTTTGGCGACAGGGACACCTACTGGGGAATGTCTTCATTCAGAACTTCAGGGACACTTTCAGGAAAAGGAACAGAAGATGAATTGTTCTCTGGAACAGGAACATTCAATAGCATACTCTGAGAATTACCGTCTCAGTTACAGACAAGATGCTGTAGCACTGGCTTGGACACCATCAATAAATGTTTACAATTTCACCTAAATTCCATTCCTTGTGACTCAATGATATACGATTTCAGTTTCTCACACAGATCTTTCACAAGTCCTAATCAATCAAAACCTTTTGCTGTCTGCATCCTCACTATCTCTCCTTCTTTGAATGGTTTGAGAGGTTTTCTGATTTTGTCATAATGGAATTTCTGTGGCAAACACTTTCTCATGAGTTGAGCTTTTAGCACTTGGAATCAACAAATTCTTACTGACTGGTAGTGTATTTCTGGTTTGTCTTGACATCAATCTCTGAGCAGGTGAACCAGTTAAATTTTTTTGAGGAATGTTTCTGAGATTAAGTAAATTGAGAAAAATATTGTTTTGTCTCTTCTGGATTTCTCCAACAACTGTTTTGCACTTTGAACTCCATGTTCAGCCAAACCATTAGAGTGTGAATACTCAGGACTACCAGTAAAGTACAGTTGTGTACACTTACCATAAACGTAGATGTTCGAGTGTATTCACTGTTGCAGTCATCACATTTGGGTTATTTGCCTGCAGGTAGCCTGAATACTAGAGTCTTTGGATTTCTGCATCAGATGCTGTAGCTTCTTCCATGACATCATGTCGTCAGAGGTATAAAACATGCAGCCGATGCCATTACATCAGTTTTTCTGCCCCAGATGTCAGGTGCCCCCACAATAGGAAGCAATTAGATGGTATGGTACACCCCCATCAGAAAGTAAATGCACATGAAAAAAATATATATACCAAACAAGAAGGAAAGGTAGAGCCAAGAGAAGTCAGAGGGCTGGAGGGAGGGTAACCAGGACTGCAACAGTGAATACACTTGAACATCTACATTTATGGTAAGTATACACAACTGTACTATGTTCTTCATGTTTCACTGTTGCAGTCATCACATTTGGGTTGATTCCCAAAGCTAAGGAAGGGAGGAGGTAGTTAATGAGCATTAGGGCCAGCTATTAAGCCCTGCAAGACAGCTGTGGCAAATCCAGTTCTGGATTTAGAAAAGATAGGCAGGTGGTGATGGCTTGGTGAAGGTGTGTACAGAGCTCCAGGTAGCAGCTTCCAGGATGTCCCTGGTAGGGGCTCCTCTGAGAAATGCCACAGAGGTAGATGCAGCCCAGGTGGAATGTGATCTTATCCCCTGTGGGGTAGGTTTTCCATGGTGCTTGGAGCAGAAATGAATGTAATGGGCTATCTATTTGGAAATGGTTTGCTTTGAAATGGTCTTCCCCTCTGTCCCTGCAGCAAAGCCAAGTAGCAGCTGGTCAGATTTTCTGAGAGGCTTAGTCCTGTCCAAATAGTTGTCTGTGCATGTCCAGAGAGTTTCCCCTTTGTTTTGTGGATTAGAGAAAAAGGTAGGCAAATAAATAGACTGGTTTAGGGCCACACTAGACACCACCTTGGGCATAAAGGAAGGATTAGTCCTGAGGGAAACCCTGTGCACATGGAAGATAATGAAGGGTTCCACTGCCATGAGGGCCTGTAATTCAGACACTCTTCTTGCTGAAGTGATGGCTAGAAGTAAGGCGGTTTTCCAAGAAAGGAATTTCAACTCTGCTGTTGTAGCTGGCTCAAAGGGGGGGGGGGGTGAGCTTTTCCAATACAAAGTTAAGGTCCCAGGCTGGAGTGGGAGCTCTCCTGGGGGGTCTTAAATTTTTGGCCCCTCTAAGGAATTGTTTTAGCAAGGGGTGAGAGAAGAGGGGTGGCTCAGTATTATAATGTGCTGAAATGGCAGAGGCATGAATCTTAATTGACGAGAAGGATAGGCCCTTGTGGAGCATTTCTGTTAAGTATTCTAGAATATGAGGTAAGCTGGGCATCGTTGTGCCCATCCCCTGAGCCTGGCTCCAGGAACAGTATCTTTTCCACTTTTCAGCATAGGATTTTCTAGTACTAGACCTCCTTGCCTCCAGAATGACATCCAGCACCTGCTTACTGAAGGATGCTAGAAGAGAGCTCATGGAATTAGCCAGGCTGCAAGGTTCAGGGTTTGAAGCTGAGAGTGCAAAATCTGGCCCGCCTGCTGGGACAGCAGGGAAGGGGTCTGAGGCAGGTGCCATGGGTGCAGCAGTGTCAAACTGCGCAAGAGGGGGTACCAGTGCTGGCGTGGTCAGTCTGGTACAATCAGTATTGTTCTTGGCTTGTCCTGCTTGATCTTTAGTAGAACCTTCGAGAGGAGAGGCAGAGGGGGAAAGGTATAAACCGAGTGGCTTTCCCAGGTAAAGGACAGGGCATCCACTTTCCAAGCTTGACTACGGGGATTTCTGGTGCAGAATTTGTTCAATCGGTAATTCTGAGGGGAGGCAAACAGGTCTACCTCTGGAGTCCCCCATTTGTTCCTCAAGAGGTTGAATATTTTGGGTTCTAGTTTCCATTCGTTTGGGTCCATGAGATTTCTGCTTAAATCATCTGCCAGTGAATTTATTTGCCTGGCAGGGATTGAGCTTCTAGGTGCACTTGGTAGCTCAAAGCTCTGCTCCACAGAGCCATGGCTAGTCTGCAGAGAGGGTAGGAGTGGGTTCCTCCCTGCTTGTTTATGTACATAACTGTGGTGTTGTCTGTCTTTACCAATAGTTGTCTTGGAAGAATAAGGTCTTTGAAGGCTGTCAGAGCATTCTGTACAGCTAACATTTCTTTTTGATTGATATGCAGGTGCATCTGTCTCAGGTTCCATTTGCCCTGAATGCACTGCCCTGCCATGTGAGCCCCCCCATGCATAGTCTGATGCATCTGTTGTTAGGGTTTGGGATGCAGGAGCTAAAGTGAAAGGGAGTCCCTTGTTGTGGTAGCAGGCCTCTGCCCACCAAAGGAACTCTGTCCTTAGACAAGGAATGGTAGGAATCATTGTTTCCAGGTCCTGAGAATGTTGACACCATATACTTTTTAGATACCATTGGAGTTTCCTCATATGCAGTCTTGCATATGTAATTAGCAGAATGTAAGAGGCCATGAACCCCAGAGCTTGCAGTATTTTCCTTGCAGATAGCTGGGTTTTTGTGGACAATAGTTTGAAGTAGGTTGCCAAACAAACTTGTTTCTCCAGAGTGAGGAATGCCATCTGGGAAGTTGTGTTCAAGCTTGCTCCCAGGAATACAATCTGTTAGCAGGGTACTAGGTGAGATTTATTTTCGTTGATGGTGTACCCCAGTGAGGTTAGAAGTTTCTTTACAAATGTCAGGTGTTGTAATAGCAAGTCCTGGCTTTCTACCTGAATCAGACAATTGTCCAGGTATGGGTAAATTTGAATATTTCTCTGTCTGCAAAATGCAATGGTTGGAGCTAGACACTTTGTGAACACCCTGGGCATGGTAGATAAGCCAAAGCGAAGTGCAGAGAACTGAAAGTGCATGGAGCCCGCCCTGAAATGTAGGTATTGTCTGCATGATTCTCTTATTGGGATGTGCAGGTAAGCTTCCTTTATGTCTAGGTTGCCAGCCAGGCATCCTTGGATAGCATAGGAAGAAGCTGTTGGAGAGTTACTATTTTGAATTTTGGAACCACCAAAAAGGTGTTGAGAATAGAGAGGTCCAGGATAGGATGCCAAAAGTTTTCTTTTCTGGGTACCAGAAAAAGTCTTGAATAAAAATCTTGTCCTCTTAGTTCTGCTGGGACAGGTTGAATAGCCCTGAAACTGAGAAGAGAGAGAACCTACTGTTGGGCCTCCGCCCATTGATTTGGGGGAGGTCTGGCCAACTATTTGGGGTTGGTAGTGTGTGGAAGTGGAATCTGTATCCTCGGGAAACTATGTTCAAAACCCATTTGCCCTGCGTAATGAGTTCCCAGTTTTTTGCATGCAGGGTGTGCTTTCCTCCTAAGGGAGCAAGTAGATGAGCAGGGCTTAGAAGGGTTAAGTCATTGTGCCATTTTTCCATGGGGGGTGGCTTACTACTCCCTGCTTTGGAAGTGGGAGCCCCCCACTGCTTAGATCTGTGCGTAGCCTGAGACAGAAGTCTTGGTGGTCTGCTGTTCCTGGGTTTGGACTGAGAAGGCCTGGAAGGGACTGGAAAGGACCAGTTCTTTGAAGGCCAATGCATACTTAATCTGGGAGGCTGTACTTGTAGAAAATATTTAAGTTTGCATAGATTTAGCTTTTTCCTCCATCCTTTTGAGGACTTCCTCTGCTTTGTTGCCAAAAAGGCGGTCTTGGTTTAAGGATGCATCCAGTAATTTAGCTTTAACATGATCTGGCAAGTTTTGTTCCTTAAGCCAAGCATGCCTTCCAAGTACAGACCAGCGACAGCAGCCCTGCAAGATGCTTCTAAAGCAACAAAATCACATTGCAAAGTATGTTTACCAACTTGTTCTGCAGAATGCATTAAATCTTGCACGTTTTTGTGTTCAGCACAGACAGGAATCATCATCATTTTCTGTTTAAGTAGTCCCATAATATGCTGCTGATACATATGAAACTGGCAATTTAAAGCCCTAATGGCAACAGTAGAAGAAGTGTATACCTTCTTACCCCACCTGTCTAAGGCTCTAGAATCTCTATCAGAAGGGGAAGGATTTTTGGCAGCAGTAGCCTTAATGCCTTTTGATCCTTGGGAAATGGTCTCTGGATCCGCAGTAGGATTCTTGAAGAGGAACATGTGAGAGTCAGGTACTCTGTAGTACCTGCCAGGTTTTCTCGGAGCTGGAGGTAAAGTGTCTGGGGTAAGGCTAGATTCCAAGAAAACATCATCTACAATAGCCAGAACAGGAGGGATAGCTAGAGGCCTGTGTTGAGGCAGGAGTAAGAATTCCCTAAGTCTCTTTTTGGACTCAGAATAGTCCTGTCTTTCCCAGCGGAAATGCTCTCTAAGGGTATGCAAGGTTTCACGAAAAGAAAAATCTTCTGGAGGAGAAGCAGAGGGAATGGAATCCTCTGCATCAGAATTCTCATAAGTAGATAAGGGCAAATCCTGGTAATCAGAAGGAGCAGAAATATCAGATTCCTGATCAGAAGAATCAGAAAGAAAATTGGTTCAAGGTTTCTTAGAGGGGAAAGGCTGGCTTCCCCTAATTAAGGTAATAAGGTCTTCACTCATTCTGAGCATTTGTTTTTGAGGCATATGGGCCTGAATCAGCAGTTTGGTCATCGGTTTTCTAGGCATAGTGCGAGTTTTAGGCCTGAGGAATTTGGTACTTCTAGTTGGAAACGATGCCGTCAGTTTAATATGAAAGTCTGTAGGCCTGAATACACCCTCAGAAGCCAGTGCCTGCACAGCGGCTTCGGACCCATCCAAGGTAGAGACATCCGCAGGTTCCATAGTCAAAGAAGCATCACGCGGCATACCGGACTCCGAATGGGTCTCAGTAGAGGCCTGCAAATCTGTAGTAGCGGGTATCAGGGGCTGCGAAAGCGTCTCATTGAGTGCCGGTGGACTGGTGACTAGCTTAACGGAAGTGTCGTCGGCAGTTTTGGACCTATGCGGTCTGTCTTTATCTTTACTTTTTTTCAGAAGATCGGTAGTTGGATGGCTTAAAGAAGCCATTTTGGAGTACAGAGATTGAGAACAAAAGTATTTAGCTACAAAAATAGCTGGATGATGAATAGTTCGGGCGTTGAACAAGGCACAAAAGTGACAGCGAGGGACATCGTGGTCTGGACCTAAACAGGTGACACAGTAAGAATGAAAATCTCTGTGAGGTATTTGCTTTCCACAGGCAAGACAATTGTTAATTTTTTCTGACATCGGTTATAGCAAGAAAAAAAGGTTCCCCAATGGGGTACTTATCTTTTTTGAAGACTTCGGGTCTGAAACTCAAAAACAAAAATTTCAGGAGTCGGCTGATCGGCACTTGCGAACTGCTTCTGCTTCGGGCACTGCACTGCAAGAAAGACTGATGTAATGATGTCGGCTGCATGTTTTATACTCCTGATGACCTGACGTCATGGAAGAAGCGACAGCATCTGATGCAGAAATCCAAAGACTCTGGTATTCAGGCTAGATGAGGGCTACCTGCTGGCAGATAACCCAAATGTGATGAATGCAACAGTGAAA
The DNA here is from genome assembly GCF_019279795.1 of Protopterus annectens. NCBI lineage: Eukaryota > Metazoa > Chordata > Ceratodontiformes > Protopteridae > Protopterus > Protopterus annectens. The sequence continues at coordinate 1,214,301,864 of NC_056733.1, read as the reverse complement.
CATGAAGAACATCATGAACAAAGTCCCATGTCTCAGCAAATCTTTTGAACTGCTGACTTGTAAACTGTGCACCATTGTCAGAAATGACTTTGTGCGGACTACCATGGACAGAAAAATGTCTCTTCAACTTCATAATGACAGTGCTGGAAGTTAGGTTAGGAAGTAGGTCAGTCTCGAACCAATTTGAATAAGAGTCTACTAATAACAAATAATGCTGTCTATTCCATTTGAAAATATCTCTGGCTACTGTCGACTAAGGTAGTTCAAGAATCTGGTTCAGATGAAGTAGTTATTTTTGTTGGTGTGGTTTAGTACTATTACAAATTGAACAAGGTGAGATTTCCGTCTCAATATCTTTTGACATAGAAGATCAGAGTCCTCTCACCCTTCTTAGGGTAGACTCATTTCCTGGGTGACCTCAGTGCAAGATTTTAATATAGTCTTTTTGCAAGGATTTTGGAATTACCACTTTTGGACCTTTCCTGATAATACCATCTTCCATTAAAATCTCATATCTATAAGGAAATACTGCTGCACGTCTAGTGGTAAACAAGATTGTTTTGCTGGCCATCCATGACTGATAAAATGTTTCAGCTTCTGGAGAACTGGATCAGAAGCTGTGTGATTTCTATGCTCATCAAGACGTGGAAAAAAAATTCTCACTTCCCTAACTTTAAAATCAGCTTTCTCATTGTCATTCTGGTCAGTGGTTAGTCTCATTGTCATTCTGGTCAGTGGTTAGTCTCATTGCCATGCTGGTCACTGTTTATTCTGGGTGATCTGGATGAAGTATCAGCGAGATAAAGACATTTGCCTTTTCTGTAAACAATATTAAAATTGTACTTTTGCAATTTTAACATCATGTGTTGCAGTTTAGCTGGAGCTGTGTGCATCGGTTTTCTCAAAATAGTAACCAGAGGTCAGAGATCAGTTTTAATCTGGATAGGTCGGCCATAAATATAATCAATGAATTTCGAACATGCAAACACTATTGCCAAAAGCTCTTTTCCAATTAGCGCATACTGCATCTCAGTTTGAGTTTTAGATGCCTAGGCTACTGGTCTACCCTCTTGAAGAATTACTGCACCAAGACCATATTTTGAATCATCACAGGAAAGAGTTACAGGTTGGTAAACATCATAATATCTCAAAGTGGGTGGACTGGCAATTTTCTGTTTCAGGACTTCAAATGCTCTTTGGTGTTGTTCCAACAAGGACCAAGTAACATTTTTGCATGTCAGCTCTCGTAGCGATGCTGAAAGCTCACTTAAATCAGGAATGAATTTGCCTAAATTCTTGACCACACCAAGAAAACACTGTAAGACTGTAGCATTGTCTGAAGCTGGCATCTCAAGAACTGCACTTGCTTAAACGGATCTGGTCGTAAGCCTGAAGTGGTAAACAAATGACCCACATAAATAACTTCTTTTAGCCTGAATTTACATTTCTGAGGATCTAGTTTAAGATTCACTTCACTAGCATGATCTAGAAATTTCCTGAGGTTTCTGTCACATTCAATTTCACCATTGCCTCCTACAAGAATATCATCTACCATAACAGCACATGGATAACTAGAAAAAATTTGCTCCATCACACATTGGAAGACTTCACTGGCAGAATTTATCCCAAGTGGCATTCTCAAAAAGCTGTACCTTTCAAATAGTGGTTATCAAGGAAGATTTTCGATCAAATAAAATCTGCCAAACTGAACTTTTCGAAGACAGAAAAAACAGTGCCCTTTGGCATGAGAGCAGCACATTCTTCAACTGTACACATTGGATGATGAGGTCATTTCAGTGCTTTGTTAAAATCTCTTCAATCAATACATATTTAAATGTCATGTGAGCTTTTCTTATGAACTACTACCATGGAGGATACCCATTCACTTGGTTCTTCTACTGGACAAATTACTCCTAAATGCACCATTCTGTCTAGCTCTGCTTTTACTTTGCCTTGCATTGCTACTGAAACCTTCTGTGCTGGCCTAACAACTTGGCTTACCTCATGGTCTAACTTCATGGAGTACACAACTGGGAGTTTGCCAAACACATCTTTGGATATATCAGCATATTCAGAAAAAATATTCTGTGTGAAACCTTCATTGTTGTTGATGCTTATATGTTGGACTTGCTTATTAAATGAAATCAGTCTGATTTTCAAGCTATCTTTGAGGCCTAACAATGACTGCATGTGTCTTTTGACTATGCAAAACTGCAAGTCATGGCTGTTCCCAGCAGAATAGCATGAAAGCACAACTGAGCCTTCAGTTTGAATCTCTTCATCACTATAAGCAACAAGCTTCCCACACTTTGTCAAATCAAGTTTTTCACCAACTTTTACCTTAGCAAACATTTCTGCTGATATAACATTGCACTTTGAACCAGTATTAACTTTGAGCCCTACGGGTCACCCATTAATCAGTACAGTACAAAATACTTCACTCTTTGCCAACAAATCTACTGCATTAACCATTTCCTCAAGCCCAGAGACTACATTAACATAAAAAGTAGGGTCACAGCTTTCTACTTGATCAGTTTACTTCTTGGAATGCTCTCTCTTAATAAAAGAATGTGCCTGTTTAGATTTACAAAGTTTCCTGAAATTATTCCACTTTTGACATCTATGGCATTGCTGACCAAGTACTTTTCTCATTTAGGTTTGTGACTGCATCCACAATTATGACAGTTGACTATGAGGTTTACCATTGGTTTTGCTAAATCACCCCTCAGTTTTGTTGTGTGTGCCCTGGGTTTTACTAAAGATGCCCTGGGTTTCATTGTGGAAGTCATACCCTTTGGCCTATGCCTCTTAACCTCATGCTGCATACTATCAGCAAATGTGCTGGAAGGAGCTGCAAGCATGCTCTTCTCATTCATAAGCTTATTCATCTGCTTTGCTGTAAGCTTATATATCTGACAAATCTCTATGGCTTTGTTTAAAGTTAAATCACAGTTTCAAAGCAAAATATTTCTCACTGCATCATTATTACAAACACACGCAAGCCTGTCTTGTATCAACTCATCTCTCAGATCACCAAATCTATATGTTATTGCCTTGTTTCTCAAGTCAGTTATATATGCTGCAAAAGTTTCACCAGGCTTTTGATCTCTTGTGTAAAATATGTGCCTTTCCACTGTAATATTTGTTTGAGGGTTCCACATTTCTCTAAATTTATGTTTAAGCACTCAGGGTCTTCCCACGTTACAGCCTGTACCACAATATTGCAGTCTTCCCTCTCCACTGCATAAACAGCAGGTGCATACACAAATGAATGCTCTCTCAATGGCTTCTGAACCAGCTAAATTGAGCAGAATAAATGCTTTGGTACATGCATCTTTATCATAAAAAGCAGTGTGTATGAAAATATCATATTTTTCCTCAAACAATCTCCAATTTTCAGCAATATTATTATCAAACACAAGTGGACTAGGTCTGTGAAATCCCTCTGCCATGCCAAATAAGTGTCAAAAACACACCAGGTACTTGTAATTATATTCAGCTGCACAACAGACTCTTTGAAATAACTGTACTCTTTAAAAAGACTGTACTGTAATACTGCACAAACTCCCAACACTTTGCACACTTTAGACACTTTGAATGGCTTTAGTTAATGCAAAAAAGTAGTACATTGTGAAAAAATACAGTTGTTTTCTCTTCTCTTTTTCAAACATTTTGTATGATTCAGATATTGTTTCAAATGTTTTCATAATTATTTCAAGTACTTTTATAAATATGTCACAATTTTGAACATTTTATTTATTCAGTAGTTTGTTTTCAACATTTTGAATGCTTCGCTTTATACTCATTGAGGGAAAAATCATTTAAATGAGTTTAAGTACCTAGAAATATTTTCTGACCTGTTTACGAGTTGTTTGTGAGTTGTTTGAGCCACTCCTATATATTCCTCCATTTCTGACTGTGCACCTCATGCTTTTAAGAAGTTTTGATTTTGGATCCCATTCTGACACCATGTCACTCATCTTGTGTATTCAAATAAGATGATAAGGCTTGGGTGTTCATTTAAGATGTTTATTATACACAAACACATCCAGATGGATGACTGGAACATAAAACTTAAGCAAACTAGCTACCTGACTGACTGCTACACACATACATGCTTTCACTCTGGCTGCTTACACAAAATGGCACTCTGTTTGCACATGCTCAGTACTCATATGCACATGCCCATGAACTGCAGCGGCTTTAAAGGTACAGCACACACACTATGATCTACAGTGTCTGTGTTCAAGTGGGTTTCCTCAAGGTGCTCTAGTTTCCTCCCACATTCCCAAGACATACTGCAGGTGGATTAGACATTCTGAATTGGCCTTAGGTGTGAGTGTGTGCATATGCGTGCCTTCTGTGGAAGATTGGGCACTGGGCTGGCAACTCAACAATGTAAAACTCTACTGCCACTTATTCTGCAGACTGATGATCCACTGTGGTGATCCCTGATGGGCACAGCCAAAAGGAGAAGAAGACTAGTCTTTATAGCTAGAGAATCACAAATAATAATAAACCAAACCAGCCAGCAGCACAAGACACATTTTGTCTATTTTCAGCAACTAAAATTCGAAACCCAAAAAGAATTTTAAATATAACATAACAAAAAACTGTCAAGACAAAACTTGGTTGATCCGAAGAGTCCTGCTTGGTGCAGTGGGTTGGGGCATTGGGTGTTAAACCGATGAGTGATGAGTTTGACTCTGATTGACAGTGGTATGGAGAACTAAGGCCTTTTATTATATGGCAAGGTAAGGATATTATCTCTAGCAGGCTAGAATTGTCCCAGTGTTAGGGGGTGTTTTAGTGGATGAGAGTCCCACAGTACCAAGGCAGGGATGGAGTCTGCTCATCATTAGCTTTCACCTCTTTGCAGTGCTAAAAAGAATGAAGTAAATTTTGTTCCTGACTAATTCTAATGATCTATTATGAATGCTACATGCTATGAGTTGTGCCAACATTATGTTGTAATTTTTTTATCCAAATTGCCACTTCAAAGTGTCTGTTACCTCCTAACTTCTGATTACTATCCATACTATATAGTTTTCAATCACTCTTTAGGGGGTGATATCGCCCACATTAAGAACCACTGGTTTAAGCAAAAATAACTGAAAAGGAATGCATATTTAAGTTACTAGTTACTAAAAATGTAATATATTACTATTAGTAGCTACTATTTTGAAAAAGTAACTAGTTACTAGAAAATGTAATATATTACAGTAATAGAACTAGTAATAGAATTAGAATCAGAGTGTCATCCTGGCAGAAATCGTAGCAAGTGAAAATCCTGCAGCAGAGAATACTTTGATGTGACTGAGACCCGAGGCTTTAATCTTGCCACAATATTTTTCATCCATTGTAGTCATGCCAGGTCTCCATTCAAAATCCCAAGATAAAGGAACTAGCAGTCACCTAGGCAAGAAGACACCAGTGTGTGCATTATTGTTGAAGGGTCAGTTGACAGAACAAGGTTCAAATGATCCGGAGCTGCTAATAGATGGACATCTCAATGACTTGACATTTTGAGGAATACATAAAATCAATGATGTCAACCATCTGCATGGGACAACTGATAGATATTTGTAGGCAATTGTATTTTTATAGAAAGGAAAACATAGACATGATAAAGTGCACAAAAGGTAGGCATATTTGGGCCACTTGAGTGCAATCAGCCTGTACCCACATAGCTTCAGATGTGCCCTTACTTTTGTAGATGTTTGCCACATTTGGGTTTTCCTTTCTGTATACAGCAACTACTTGCATGGCTCAGATGTCTCTCCTTAAGGGGAGGCACCACTGCGTTCATAACAAATAACCACAAAGCAGCATTCACATTGAGAAATACATTTTCCTTCACCTAGCACCTCAAGTACAAATATTTTTTTCTGAAGCACAGTCAAAAATTTCCAAAAATGTTTTTATTAATCTTTTATATTATAATAACATAGCAAACAAGATAACAGACAAACTTACCAAAACAAAAAATATGAACAATTACACATCACAGTGAAGAAAAATACACTATTTACAAAAACCTAATGCATGAATTGACGGCTTCCCTACACATGCTTGAATGAAATTATTTGAGCGTCGGTAGCCTGCAAGGAAAAAAAGGTTGAATGGTATAACACCAAACATTTTCTCCATAGGAAATTGCCAGTGCAAGTCTAATTCTGTTCTGACAATGATTTACCTTTTAGGGAGATTTCTCCCTTCTTCGTGTAAGTGCCAATGTGGAGTTGGTATATATAAGTTTCTGGGGGCTTGTCTCCCATATCTGGGTGCAGAGAGGCTTTCCTTTTCTGCAAAAAACAAGAAAAAAATGAGTTTTCTGCCATTTTATTTTTTTTTTTTTGGGCTTCTTTTTCTTGAGTAAGTTGGCATTTTATACTAGAACCTAAATTAATAGTATAAATGTTGAAACCTTTGGCCAAAGACAAAATGTAAACATAAAGTACCTAAATATTTTAACAAGAATAGGACTAATCTTACTGAATGTTGGGCAATAACACTAAAAGTATTCTTTTGATTTTCTTTGCTCTAATCCCGCTGTACACCTGTTTCTCTTTGCCATTAGTTTCAAACTGAAGGATTGCTTGTAGGATTAGCCAAAATTTTAAAAATACCAACCTTCATAACATTAATTATTGATCTCATCAAGTAAATTAAAGATACATTCCAAGCAATGTTTAACACAATATAATATAGCTCAGAAAGCAAATAAATTGTAAAAATTCAAAGTCAGACATTCAATGGTACTTCTATGTGCAAGCCAGTAGTTGTAACAGTATTATATTTTAATATAGAAACAGCTCCCAACTTGTCTAGCATAGATATATGTAGATGATTTACCTATGAATCATGATAATATATGCCATTTTGTGGCTGTAATTTGTTTTATATTGGCAATGAAATTAGGCTAATAAAAATCAGAAACAGAGAACATTGTGCAGTAATGTAAATTCAATTGTTGCCCATTTCATCTCCGTTCATTCCAGTTCCACAGAATCTATGAGTTTTTTTGTCTTATAAAACTCATAAGTGATGCAAGATTTCATTGAGATTTGTTAATTGACAGCCCTGTGTCCATTGGCAATACTTATGAAAACTTTTCAACACTGATTTGTCCTATAACCTATTTAAAAGCTGGACATACTTTAAAATCTTGATACACACAAAGCACAAATACTTAGATCTTTATCATACTGACCCAAAACATCTCGTTAAACATATCTCTTCTGAGCTTGATATTCCCTGTGGCAAATAACTGGAAGGACATCTTTGTGGTTTTGTGAAAGCAGAGATTTGTGATTGATTCAAACTGTTGCAGAGGTATACAATGTAAATTGTCCTTGGAAAAACTTGTCTGAACTCAAATGTTATAACACCATTTCAGATTGTATTGTACAATGGAGAGCATGTCATCTCATCAAAGGCTGTTTCAGTGAACGCACAGTAAAATAAGGCAGTTTATGGGAATCACTTTTGTTGACAGTGGAACTTACCTTTTTTTATTTGACCTCAGAGTTGGTATATCTAATTCTGACGTGATTTCCCATGTGTGGATGCAGGGGGGTGACTTACCCCACTGGAAAAAAAAAACAAAACAATGACTGCAGCATCGCTTTTATTTCTTACTTAAAACCTGTATTATGAATCATACTGTACTTTATAATATAGCGTGTCATTTCTTGTCGTCTGTGAAATTAACTTTATACAACTGGAATCCGATAAAAAAAAAATCTAAATTTCTTTTATTATGCTCAGGCTCTCTGGAACTGCTGCAGTGTTTATCTTTGCACGGTGGCACCTGTTTCCATCATAGACTAATCAGTATTGTTATGAACACTCATCTCTCAATACTTCTTGTGTCATGTTTTGGACATCTCAGTGATGTTAATGATTGATGTACTAAGATTGCTTAGATGTTATCCACAGAAGTAAATAAAACTAGAAAAAAAGCATGTATGCCTCCTGTTGTCCTCCAAGGCTGTGAATGTTTTTTATTATTTTTTTTTTTATTTTGTCAAGAATCAAGTCAGGCCTTTTGTAAATTCTGGGTACAGTAGCAATTGTGTATGTCTAACTACAGTTTCTGCAAACTTAGGCTAACTTGCCAGCATTAAAGTAAAAGACTGGACTCACCAGTGGATTGTAGTAGCTCTCAGTAGCATAGCTTGTTCGCTGTTACAGCTGTAATACTACAACAGATTCAGGTGTCTTCTTTTGAGGAATTACTTTCCAAATGTAAAGTTGATGCCATTCCTTCATCTCCCACTCCCTGTATTATAAACGTTTTTCAAGTAGCTTTGGGGAGGGATTAATGGGGGCAACAACCCCCTAACAAGCATAACAAAAAAAAAAAAGATTTATCTGCTGCTCTCTCCACTTAAAAATATTAGTCGCCTCCTTTGCAGCACAGCCAGAACTCTGTGCAGCACTACAACAGCAGTACAGTACAAAATCTAACAATTATAAAGGCCATTAGATCTCAACCAGTGACATCACTTGGTAGTAAAGACTTGCTGTTACACACGATGCAGTGTTCTAATAATAAATAGCTTGGCTACATTAATGCGCATCTTCCTGAATGGATGTTAAGTGATGGGCCTCCTTCACATGGTGTTACTAACTGTCCTTATCTACTTCACCTATCACTGTTATTTTTTTAATGTTGTTAGAGCAGGTGAAACATTACAGACCACATATAAGGATATCCATTGGATTGCCCAATGCTGGTGCCTGGTAAGCAGTGAATAAATTAATTAATATCCAGATATGAATAGAAGAACCCAGCACAAACAATGAGTTACTACCTCTGTTTGAAGCATTAATTCACTCAGTATAGAACATATGCTAATTGGATATGCTGTGGGGAGTATATTTTCATTCAGTATATAATAACATTGATAAGAGTACATTTTTCTTTTTGCTGATCAGTAGATGTACTCTGGACATTTTATCTGGCTAATCAGAATTTAAGAATGCTTGTCAAGCAAGAGCTTATGTTCTCTTCTTGTGCTTTAAAAAGTCTGTCAATAGCTATCGTTTGAGTGCCTTATCAGTATGACCAAATAAAAAAACAGTCCCTTCAGTGTATGCATTCAACCTGACAAACTCTTTAAAAAAGTTTATTGAGATTCAGATACCTCTTGTCATACTCACCCTTCCTTATAATAGCAAACTCCTAAAACTTCTGTTTTCCTTAAATTTAGTGTTTTTTTTCTGATTAATTGAAATTGGCAATTGAAAACGCCACGTGGAAATTCTTATTTCCACTAAGAATGAAGACCAGTAACACTGTAAATTACCAACTACACCAAGCACATGTTCAGGAATGCAAACAGAAATATATTTTTGTAATATAAAACATCCTGAGAATATATTTCACATACAATGAAGCATAAACAATAGTTTGATTTTCAGCTAAAAGTTTAGAGTAAATTGTTTCACCGCATACAGCCAGCTATTCTACACTGGCTTGCCACTTATACAACACAATGTCTGAACAAAGAAATTGCTAGTCTCAAGACCTTGCTTTGACCAATTCATAGATTAGTACTAGGCCTTTTTAAGACTAGCAAATTATCCCATGTAAGAATCAAACACTGTACCTTGCATCTATAAGGTAAACACTTTAACCATTATGCCAACCAAGATACTCAGTATTGATGGGGTCAAGAAGACATTTAAGAAACCTTGCCTAGTTTTTCAATTAACCAAGAGCACTGTCTAGTAAACTGACTTGCTCACCATTAGACAGTAGCAAACAGAGGCTGAGGAAATAAAACCCAGGACTATTGGAAACAGCTCACAGCCGTAATCCTCTGCACTACCATTTTTAAGAGAAGTACCTAAAGTCCTGGTTTGTGATTTCACTACAAGTTTCATAATGCTTCATGAACATTTCAGATTTATATTCCTGGTACTAGAACAAGTGAAATAACTAAGATTACTTTTAAACCACAACACACATTCCTGGTTGACTGGCTTGCACATCATGCATCATGTGGATCTTGCCAGCAGATGGCGATCCTACAAAGTTAATTTGACTTCAGATTTCTTGAGTCCTTTTCGGCTGCCTGACATGCCGCTGATCCATATTCTCCATTTGCTAGCCACTGTTAGAAACAATATTCTGAATCTACAAATAGTGACGCATTGAAAAGCCAGGCAAGCTGGTGTAATTATGGCAAGTGAAAGTACGTTTGATATTGAACTTCATTAATAATCATGGCAGTTTTATAAAGTCGTAGTGACTATTAAGAAAAGTGATCTGCAGTCTGAGAGTAAAACAAACATCACTTCCCTTCATTCAGTCTAGGCTACCCACTATATGAACTGCAGTGTATCTTGTCCTGTTGCTCACAGCCTTACGTGCTCCTGCCACCACTGTGTTATTAAATGCATATTCAAGATAAGTGAGTGCCAAAGGCTACTAAGGGGGCCCAGAACTGTGATTGATTAAAGGGGGGGGGGGGGCAGAACTGTGATTGATTATTAGATAACACACACAGTGTAAAAAATAAATCTCCCCACCCAGTATCTTATTGGTTCATAAGAGATTACTAGGCTAATGGCTCAAGAACCCTTACAAACCTAGCCATTATTATGCACATTTTAGCCAATTTTTGATCCCTAAGGGCTAGAGAATGGCTTAGGCTTGCTCCTATGCCTTTGAGTATTTTACAGATTGCCCCTGTCCATAAAGGACATGGGTACCACTCCAGAAGTGAATTCATGATTCCCCATCCATTGATGCAAACTGTGTTTGAGGAGGGCAGGGAAGAGCTCTGCTTTACATGAATAAGAAGCCTGTTCCAGAGAAGGGGTAATCTCTGAGACACATATCTGCCTCTCCAGCATGTTTTGTTCATGCCACAGCCCAGGTTTAAATCCTTAAATCAGGTGGTGGCCTTTGTGCAGTTTATCTTATGAATGTGTGATATTTCTATCAGGGCTGGATTTGAAAGTGCCTTTTAGGTTAGTCATAAATCACTCCTTAATAGTCAGTATCAGACAGATAAGTAAGTACTAGGCCATCTGGCCTTGAGTCACTTTTAAGGTCAGTCAGTTTCCCTTCCAGAGGTGAGACTCAACCCCTATACCATGTGACTGTGTGCTAAATGTCTTAACCATTATGCCAACTCACATAGACTTAGATACCTTATACATTAATATCAACAGTAGTGGTATCCAGTCCCACAAGTATAAATTATTTATAATTTAGGATAACCACATGGTGGATGCCACTGAGGTTACTGAAACTATGGTTCTAAAGCAAAATATAATGTGTAACCACAAAATGTTGCATTTCTCTCTGCTGCATTTTCTACAGTGCCCTGTACTCTTAATTGATTTAACATTTGTTGAGTGGGAAAATCTGACTAAGACAGAGCCTATTTTCAGCAGAGGCCTGGGGAGAAACACTCCAGACATATGTCTTTGGAATGTGGGAGAAATCCAGAGTAAACCCACATGAACACATGAACGACATGCAGCCTCCTCACAGAAGGCACTGCAGCTGAGAATCAAACCAGAGAACCTCTTGGTGTGAGGCAACAATATTAAACACTTCACCACTGTGCCTCTGTGCCACTGTGCCAGCCCCAGCCACTTCATATCCTTACAAACACTGTAGTGACACAATTCTCATTAATACAAACACTGGAAGTGCACAGTTCCAGTGTAACTGAGACAGTAAATGCTGCACAGATGTTTGGAGCTATACTTCTACAAAAGTGCAGAAACTGTATACTTAAGGAATCCACATCTGCTCAGTGTGCTTTGCCATTTTCATCCAATACCTTTCACACTGGTGCAGATATTCAGGCAGCTGAATGGTACATGCTTCCCTTAAAGAAACTGATCCATCATCCTCCCTCATACCTCCTTCTGACCCCCCCCCCCCGCTAGAGACTGACCACATGCAACCCCAGCACCCCATTTACATTATACAGCCTAACCTACAACATGACTTTCTTACTTACACTGGAGTTTATTTATACTCCCCAGCAGGCGGCTGTGGCTGTGGATCATTTCCCTGTTATTTTCTGCGACACTCAGAACAAATGATCATAACTACATCACTTGACATTATAAGCCCAGTCTTTTAGCTTAGCTTCTATGTATTCCTATTTCATAAATTGTGCCATTGTCATCAGATGTTTCCATTTGAAATTATTTCACAGCTATACAATTACTGTTACAGCAGCAACACTTCAGAGTTTCATAAGATTCTACATTCAATTCTAGTCTAAACTTATTATAGCATCCACCTATAAATCACTTTGCATAAAGAAATAAAACAATGGTGAAGTAATTAGGGACTGGGTGCTGGCATAACAGTTGACCTGTTTACCTTACAGACCCAACATACAGGATTTAATTCTCACTTTAGGTCAGTGCCTGAGAAATTTAAGGGTTGATTTTTGCATAATGGTTAAGGTCTTCACCTCATAGACACAATGTACAGGTTTGATTCTGACCTTGACTTATTGGCTAGGCTTAAAATGCCCATTTAAGGGCAATTAGCCTAGTATTAACCTAGGAACCTATAATTAGTGAAAAGTAACAATAAAATCAGGGCCAAAGCAACATACGGAATAAATGTTAACATAAAACGGTTAGGCCAAAACAAATTATTATTATTATTTAACATTTTTTTACCAGTAAAGTCCAACTGGACACATGTCCCTTTTCAGTCGAGGTAGGGGAGAAAAGCTCCACTTAACATAACTGGTTAAGTACAATGTAGGGAAATACAAGATGAATATAGAAAATACAGGATGCATACAGTTTAAAATACATAAAGAAGATACAATATAGAAGATACAGGATGCATGCAGTTTAAAAAATATAAAGAAGATTCAATTTTTACAGTCATTTTAGGTAGCTTTGTACATACACAGACAATTAGCTCATCAGAATAACTGTGGTTCATAGTAAGGTTAAATGGAGTGCAATGCATTATTAAAGACTTGCATTAATATGCAGTTAACAAAAGGCAACTCCAACAGATAGGCCTTCAAGGATTGTCTTACCCACCCCAGTATCAAACTCTACAAGCACAGTCTCTAAAATAAGAAGGAATGGTGGCTGAGAGAATGGAAGAACAAAAGAACAGCAACTTTTGAAGGTAAAGGGATCCAAGTTATGCAGGTCCAAATAAGCCATAACTCTTTGGATTAATAGTCTAAAGGTTTTGTCTCAAAATATTACCCATTGAAGATATTTTGACTATGCATCTACTAGATGTACCTTATGCCATCTGTTATTGTGTGTTATCAAGTTAGTTACCTGTACACTATGTTCTACTCTCACATTTCCAATGCTTACTGGGTTCAATAACTCAAAGAAGGCATCAAGGCTATAAGAGTTTACATCACCTTGTAACTGGGAGAGAAATGGGTCAAGCTGGCCCATCACACTCTGGTTTAACTTTTGTTTTGTCGTTGTTGTCATTAAGATCTAACTTACCTTGCTTGAAGGAAACTGTTCAAGTGGTGTTGCAGGAGGGTAGGGTATTCCCTGCCTTTGTTTAGCCTAACTGTTAATAGCCTCTCTTGCAAATGGAGGCCATTTGCACAATCCACATTTTTGCATTATTCACAAGAGACTTGTAATATAAGGTGCATGCCCCTCCATGGATCACAGCTCCCCATCCTTCCTGACAGACAGAGAAGCAAACGGGGTAAGCTTCTTCATTCACCTTTCTCTCCCAACCCAGCAAGCTTCTCCAGTACATGATCTACTGGTAAAACCTGGTTCATATCAGTGATAGCTGGGGCTCCATCCTTGCACATTACAGGCCAGCCACAACTCTTCATCAAAAGACATGAAAATTTAGTTATAATCGTACTAAAGTTCAACACTTTTATGTGAAGGTTGCAAAATGTCACCTATGGAAGATCAAAGGAAGGTATAACTGCACTGCCGTAGTGCAGTTTTGTCCAAAAAGATGATTTCAGATAGTAAATCTAATTTCGCACAGTGACAGTAAAATCTTCTTTTAAGATGGGATTGTGTAATGATTCTTTGAGTTTAATTAATAGTCCTAAAAGAAAAGTATTCTGAAAGTTTTGTGTCAAAGCTCTACTAATTAATAAACTTATGAGTTTGTAAACATGTCATATACGTTTGTGTGTTTAAAAGTATGTTTATGATGTCATATCAGATTTAGAATATATCAACATTGGGACCAGAGCTGGCCTAGGTTAAATGGACCTATTTGGTTCAATAGGACCCAGCTCCTTCAGGGGGCCCACCACTAGGTAATGAGAGGGTCATTTTGCCTTACTTGAGCCATAGCTTTGTCTGAGAGAAAGTACAGTAAAGTGCAAGTTATTTTCTACCGTAGTCTTGCTCTTATAGTCTTTTTCAGTCTCATTGGTGGAGCAGACACCAGTTTCTGTCATGCGCTGCATTAGTGACGTGTCCTGTATTATTAACTGCAGCCTTGTGCCTCAAGTATAGCTCACTATGTTAGCTGCTCATGCTCCATAGTGATTAATAACTGCCGAGTGCACGGCAGGCGTTTCAACCCAAAACTGGTCAGATTACTCATCTGCTTTTTGTGTATTACTCCAGTTACTGTCTCAGAAGATAATAACAGCAGGTTTAATTTAGTAGACATAAAAAGGTAATAATAAAAAAACAGACATTGTGATGTGAAGTAACTTTTGATCCCTGAGACTTGTAGCAGAATATAAGGCAGAGGCAGTAGGGCAGCAAAATGCTTGGTACACTCACATATAGGAGCAAAATAATCCCAGAAAAGTGAATCACGAGGTGTGTGTACTTGATACACTCACAGATAGGACCAAAACAATCCCAGAAAAGTGAATCACTGGGTGTGTGTGCTTGGTACACTCACAGAATGCAAAAAAAATAATTCAGAAAAGTGTGTGTGTGTGTGTGTGTGTGATGAACTCCAGAAAAAAAATAAAAGTAAAAAAAAAGTGTGTGTGTGTGAAAGTGAATCACTGTGTGTGTGTGTGTGTGTGTGTGTGTGTGTGTGTGTGTGTGTGTGTGTGTGTGTGTGTGTTTGGAACATTCACAGATAGGAGCAAAATAATCCCAGAAAAGTGAAAAACTGTGTGTGTGTGTGTGTGTGTGTGTGTGTGTGTGTGTGTGTGTGTGTGTGTGTGTGTGTGTGTGTGCTTGGTATATTTGCAGATAGGAGCAAAATAATCCTGGAAAGGTGAATCACAGGGTGTGTGTACTTGATACACTCACAGATAGGAGCAAAATAATCCCAGAAAAGTGAATCATGGTGCGTGTGCTTGGTACAATCACAGATAGGAGTAAAATAAACCCAGATAAGTGAAAAATGGGGTGTGTGTGTGCTTGGCACAAAGTTTTATTTGGTCATGTTTTATTTCCATGCACACATTTTTGTTTAAATTTCTTTATGGTTTATATTCAGTATTTGCTCATGTTTATTTACATTTGAACTTTTGTTTTCCTTTTGAGTCAGTTCATTCACATTGCCATTTCTTACTAATGAGCCAAGACAAGGAACAAAAATATAGTAGTTTTATTTATTTATTTATTTATTTATTTATTTATTTATTTATGTATTTCTGCCCTGTTAACCAGGTTGTCTTTCACACACTTTAATGGAGTAACAAGGAAACTACTACTGTTATTTCTACTACCACTACTAATAATAATAATAAATACAGATTTGTGTAGTTTAATGCAAATGTATAATGTGTTCTTATAATAAAAAGTTATAAAGTACACAAAGGCATTGCATCATATGAACAAGAATAAATACATAAAAACTTGTATTAGAAAAGGTAAAGGGATGCAAACAGAAAATTTGTCAACTATCATCAATCTCTGATCATTCAACGTAATACAGTGCATATACATAGCAACATAGTACTTCTGATTTATTCCATGCCATGCTTGCTTCTAGTAATTTATCTCTGTCCCCACACATTTATTATTTATTTATTTATGCATTTATGTATTTATTTATTTCCATTTGTTTACCGGGAAAGTCCAGCTGAGTCTAAGCAGACCCGTTTTCAGTGGAGGCCCGGGTAGAAAAAACTCCACAGTTACTAAGGTAACACAAGTGTTAATAAACATAAACATAAACATGTAAAAAAGCATTAGTTTACACAAGTGTTATCAAACATGAACATGTAAAAAGTGCATTACAAAAGTATTTTGAAAAGCATGTACACAAGTGTTTTGACAAATGTGCAAATATTTTTATACATTTTAGTAATATTAATGAAGTTTCATTGGGAAAAAATCATGTATAGTGTAATTTGGAAGCTCGCTGAGTTGTAAATAGGCATAGGATAAGAATGGCAGTGTAACAGTAGGAGAATAAAGAAATAGAAAAGTAGGGTAAGGGAGGGAAAAAAGAAGGAAGAGATAAGGGGCTTAAGGGGAAGGATGATAAGGAAGAAAGAGAAAAAGGAAGTACAAGTAGAGATCAGTCGTGCCTACTACAGGGACACAGCCATGTTAGTTTGAAGTGTTCCTTAAGGAGTTGTTTGAATTTGGATGTGCTTTTGGTGTTGACAATGTTTTGAGGTAAATTGTTCCAAATCTTGACCACTTTATAGGAGAATAGGGAGTTACCATATGTGTTGTTAGACCTACTGACCTTTATGAGAATTTTGTCAGATGACCTTAGAGACTTGCTACTTGAGTATGGTTGGATAATATTGCTAATAGATGGGCAGTTTTCTGGGTGATGAAGGGTAGAGTGGATTAGTAGTAGTTGGTTGTAGGCTAGTTGGTTGGGTGGTTCAAGCCAATTAACTTGCTGAAGTGAGGTACAGTGATGGTTGGGTGATTAGCTGCAAATCTGGCTGTTTTATGATAGCAGGATTCCAGTTTAGCTAAGTTGGATTTTCTTAGATTGGTAAAAATGGATGAGGCATAAAGAAGACTAGATAGTAGGTGGGTTCTACTGATGGCGTGACGGGTGACTTCTGTAAGGAAGGGCTTGGTCCTATAAAGGAAACCTAGTTTAAAGTGCACATTCTTGATAGCTGTATCAAGGTGTTTATCAAATTTAAGGCCCTTGTCTATGATTACACCCAGTAGTTTAGTTGAATCAATGGGCTCAATGCAGGTGTTGTAAGATGAAAAAATGTTGAAGAAGCCAAGGTCAGGGGATTTTCTACCACTGGAGAAAATGATCAGTTTGGTCTTCCATGGGTTAAGTATAAGCTGAGATTGATTGAAAAAATTTTCAATGTCTAGTAAGGATTGCTGAGTTTTTTGTAGGAGGGAAGGTAGTGTGGAGCTGAACAAATTAGTGAGGAGTAGTCTACGTATTGGATTATGTTTGCATGTTTTGTGGCTGTGTGTAGCTTATTTGTGAAGACTGTAAACAGGAGGGGGCCTAGTACTGACCGTTGAGGTACTCCTACAGCAATAGTTAGTAGAGGAGAGAGTTCATTTTGCCATCTGACAGCTTGTTACCTGTTAGATAGATAACTGATAAACCAGGGGATGGTAGAGCGTGAGAAGTTATAGGAGGATAATTCATGAATGAGTTGTTTATAGGGGACTGTATCAAAGGCCTTGGATAGGTCAAGGAATATGGAGGATATAAGTGACCTGGTGTTTCTATGTTGGTTAAATGTGTCTATAAAGCTAATTAGGGCTGTAGTTGTACTATGTTTGGGGCAGAAACCATATTGGGTGGGGGAGAGGAGATTGTTTTTTAGGAGATGATTGAGTAGTTGAGAATGAATGCAAGTGAGCCAGGATTGGGTTGAATATAACCACATAGTAGAATAGAGTTATAAATGGAGGGGGGTGAAGGATCTTTAGTTTTGCTAGAAGACAAGACTGTTTAGGGTTAAAGCTAGAGCAAGAGTAGGTTTTAAATACCTTAAAAAAACATGTGTACAGATGTGAAATAATGAAGGTGCTATGATAACAGTATGTGTATGATGTATAGGAGTGGCTGTGATTGGAGTAATGGGTGAGAAATGAACCATTATATGTAAGTTGTGGAAGTGTGTCAATGAGTTTATGATTGTTAGTTTGGTAATGAGAGTGGAGAATAGAGAAAGCTTTTTCATTGTCGGAGTAAAAAAGCAGTCTGATGAGATATGTATTGGGTAGTTGATAGGGGAGAAGGGGGAGGAGTGACCTAATCTAAATGGGCAGTGTTTGGAGTGTTTGGAGTGTTGTGAGTGGAAGGTTTGTAGAAGGGTGAGCAGGATAGGCCAAATCAGATGTGGATGTGTCAGCGGGAGGAAATAAATGTAATGAAGGGGGGGGTTGGAGTAGGGTAGGGGAGTAAAGTGAGCACGAGTGTAGTGAGGGCAAATGGAGCAAGGTTGAACCCAAAATAACTTTGCATTGAGAAGGCTACCAAAACCTCTCAGTGAGTCTAGCTGTTTTATCATAATGATGTGGTTGATAGTAAGCATAGGCCAGTATTAGACACTGACAAATGCTTGTTCTTTATGTAGATCTATGCAAGTGCTCCATTAGTAACATTCCAGTACAATCTTACTGATGCATTTGTTATTTCTCATTCTGTAATGGCTTGATGTACATTCATGATACAGCACTGAAGAACTTATAACAATTAATAAAATGTTGTGTACACTCACTAGGATTTGAAACTCATATGTTATCCGCTTAACTCATTATTCGAAGACTTCAAGGCTTTTGATTACAGCTTTTCTACAACAGCCATTTTCTGCAGCACCCATTTATTTTTATATGTTTTTCCAGCTTTATAAAATGATATTCTATATTACATTTTATCAAATGTGACTTGATTTCATTAGTTTAATTGAAATCAATATCCTGTTGTTTTCTGAAATGATGGTTTGAATCAGGGCTTGTGGTACAGAAACCCAACAGGAAAATAAAAGAAATAGTGGGCCTTGTGGGTTAACATTTTCAGTCAAAGGCTTGCATGTCATTTATGTTTCTTATTATAGCCCTTGGTGTAATCAGGCTTCTTATTTTATAGAAAATGCACTAATATAGAGCACAATAATACTTCTCTGATAGCTAATACTCCCGGCCATTGGAGGCAAACACAGTCCTCAATCTCTGTTCCCAAAATGCCACCTACAAAATTTTCTGATAATCATTTGTATTTTCCAGTGCTGTATCTGGTGCATAAAGCCTTTAATTGTGAGCTATTAAGAGTAAAACTGGGATTACAATGATATATTTCTTGAAAACAAAAAAGACTGGTTTCCCATTTGATGTTCAACTATGTAGAAGATGTTTGCACAAAAGGTTTACATTACATTTTATTACATCTCTTTGTAAATGTCTTACAGTTTTCAGTAGGAAAAAGAAAATAATTAGATTGCTGGGTTGATCTGGCAGTCTATGAATTGCAAACGTATGAACCTATGACATACTAGTCTGTACCTTCATAATAGTATGCATTGTTTGTACTAAGTTAGTCTGTGTAGGCTCCTAATGTTTGATGTTTCACCTTAAAAGTTGTGATTTATGTCACATGTTAAAATGTCTCTCTCATTTATTTAAGCAATAACCCATGCCTGGGTGTGGGTAATGCTGGATTTACCCACGGTTGGTGTGGTTTGGTCACGAGGGCGAAGCCCGAGTGGCCAAACAAAGAGAACAATGGATAAATCCAGCATTACCCACACCCAGAAGTGGGTCATTGCTATTATTCAATGACATTATTTAAGAAATAAAATACTTACTTTTCTTAAGTAATGGCATTGTATAATGCCTCCTTGCTGCCCTTCCACAGCTGTCCAGTATTCTTCGGCAGTTCTGATGTACTGTGCATGTGTATGGTTACGCAGTACATCAGAGCTGTGTGTGGAAGTAACAGAGAAAGAAAGATCTCTGTTGCTTTTTAAAAGGTGTCTCGCTATGTTAAAAGAGTTTAACATAGCGAGATAGCTTAAAAAAAAAGCAACAGAGATCTTCCTTTCTCCGTTGCTTTTTTAAAGCTATCTCGCTATGTTAAAGGAAAATCTCCATTGCTTTTTTTAAAGCTATCTCGCTATGTTAAACAAGTTTAACATAGCGAGATAACAGCAATAGAGCTCTTCCATTCTCCATTGCTGTCCAACACACAAAAAAAAAAAACCTTTTTCCATTTGTATAAGTCTGATTTACAACGGGAACGCTGACCAATCAGCATGCACATTTTGGAATATTGATGGGGGGTCGTTGTATAATTAATATTATTACCATTGCTGCCTAAATCCTTCCTGAATTGTTCTGTTTTCCTAAGCCTACCAGACAGGCACCCAACAGCCCTTCCTACTTATACATACTAACTGTGACATTTCACTACCTCAGAAAAAGGGAAAATACCAAGTACCTCAGTTTTGATCTTTAATGAAGCATAACTGTATTTACAAACTGTGATCACCACCAACAAGCTAATTGATCATTAGTGTAACAATGTGAAGCCTTACACCCCCAAAAAATACATCAGTGTCCCAACCATCAACATCAAGTATATCTTACTTTTCTTGTAACTTTATATATACTAACTTCAATATCTCTCTTTTTATTATCCTGATGTGCAATTATGGTGTAAACTCACATCAACAGAAATATAAAGCTAAACATAAGCAGAGTTTTGTCCTGTAGCCCCCCACACCCCAGTATCTCTAAATGTACTAACTGAGATCATACAACTGTGGAGTAAAGAAAAAAAATCCATGTTTTCCTAATAGACTACAGTTTGCTGAAAGCATAATTGAGGAAAGAAGCCAAACAAAGCATTTAAATATGATAAATTATTTATGTGAAATAGAGGGACGCAGTTATATGTTAGTATGAATGTGACGAATGCCATAACCTCAGTACTGAGCACATTTAAAAATATATTTAGCCAAACAGGGTTGAGACAAAACAAAGAAGCAGTGATATAGCACTTAAAAGACAAAAGGGATATCACATCTATCACTCCAGAGACAAGAATGGGACCACTTACCTTCCTAATCATTCATTGTCACCATTGTCACTATGTGTTGCATAATCTGCAAATCTTGCATAATGGCTTTTCGTAGTATTGGAGGATGTTTGGCCCATTGGTATTTAAGGGATCTGAACTAAAAACTGTTGCAGAAGTTATTTGTCAGTATAAAGGAGCTGACACCAGTGGTCTGAGAAGCATTAATGTAGCCGTAATGTAATGTCATGCGGCAGCAATACAGCAGCAGTGCAGCAGTAATGTAATATAGCATTAATGCAGCAGCAATGCAGCAGTAATATAACAGTAATGTAGCATTAATGTAGCAGTAGTACAGCAGCAATGTACAAGTAATTTAGCATTAATGTAGCAGTAATTTAATGTTATGTAGCAGTAATGTAGCAGCAATGCAGCAGTAATACAGCATTAATGTAGTAGTAATATAGCAGCAATGCTTTTGTAATATACCATTAATGTGTAAGTAATGTAGCATTAATGTAACAGCAACGCAGTAATGCAACCATACAATTAATGTAACAGTAACATATTATTAATGTAGCAGTAATGTAATGGCATGTAGTAATATAGCAGCAATGTATTAGTAATGTACTATTAATGTACAAGTAATATAGCATTAATGTAGCAGTAATGTAATGTCATGTAGCAGCAATGCAGCAGTTATATAGCATTAATACACATTAATGCAACAGTAACATAGCAGCAATGATTTAGTAATATACAATTAATGTGTAAGTTATGCAGCATTAAGATAGTAGCAATGTAGCAACAATGCAGCAGTAATGTACCATTAATGTAGCAGTACTGTAGTATCTCAAAAACAATGGTAAACTCATGTCTCTTACTTTATGATCAGAAAATGAACATCTGTGAAAGATCCAGTCTGATTAATATATCATTTCAGGCAGTACACCTGCCTAGGACAGAATCATTTTTATCTAATTCATAAAGCAGGGTGTACATCTTAGCTAAGGCAGTGAACTTGAAAGGCCAGTTTTCCATCTCAAAACAAAAGCCTAAAGGATTCTACAAACAGATCTGCCCATTTCCCAGGACAATGGCCAGTCAACAATGGTCTGTTAATAAATTCTGAAGAAATCTTTGAAGAAAGATGAAGTTTCATTCCTGGGGAACACTACTTTCACGTATTTAATGCTTCTATTTTTGTATTTTTATACAAGATATTACTAAAAGCAAAGCTAGACTTCTCTGCCTCTTTTATTCATGTAGCTGACAGGTAGACAAGACAACTGTAGTTTACTCATGGTGCCAATCTTGTTATTCAGTTTCCAATATTTCAAGTTATCTTGAGCCAGCAGTAATGCAAACACTACATCACAGGCTCAGATCGTTAAATCTTTGCAGGTGATTGACATCCTCCTAATTCATCATAGATTCTCCTTCTTCATCATTATATTCGATGAATTATGGGACAGCTTAGAAAGCCAACATAAAAAAATATATATGATACATGGTAAATGGAAAAGATACACATTTGTATAAGCTGATAGCCTACTTCAACAGGACTGTCCAAACCCACTACAATTAAAGGATTTTCTTTCAGTCAGGACTAGTTTGTTCTTGTAATAACAGGCATCTTTGTCCTTTTCCAGCATGGACCATTTTAGATGTCCATGTCTAGGAAAATCTGTCTTTGAGGACTTGTTTGGAATGGGTACTGTGTACAAGACCAATGCAACGTGAGTCCCCATTACAGCTATTGTCACTATCCCTCTTTTAACTAACTTATATATCACTAAACCAATGATCTTCTTATTCACAGGTCTAACTCTATTCCTTTCTTTTATCACTTACTCCCTCTTTTTAAAAATCTCTTCAGCCTTCTTCACTTAACCCATCCTCCTACAATAACTTGTACTCTAACTGATGATTATCATGACCATAACTTCTTCACTTGATTAAAATATTTTTTTCTTCAAGTTACCAAATATACAATGTTGAACTGCTTCTTTAATACACACTTGATGCATTGTGTTTTACTATTTTATTTGATATATAATCCCTTATTTTTCAATATTTTCACTCAATATCCTTGCAAAATGTACTATGTTTACACATTTTGTTCTTTGTACTTGGAAAATTTCTTCCATACCTCTGCTTAAAGAGGCTTATTAGATACCCAGTCAGTAAACAAATGTAAATAAAGAATTTAATTTAATTTGTAATGTAATTCAACATTTGTTGACCAAGAAAATCCAAGTAGGACAGAGCCTATTTTCAGTGGAGGCCCAGAGAGAAATGCTCCAGAAGCATGTCTTTGGAATATGGGAGGAAACCAGAGCACCTGGAGGAAACCCAACCAAATATTGGGAGGACATGGAGACTTCACACAGAAAGTACCCCAGCCAAGAATTGAACCGGAGGACCTCTTACTGTGAGGTGGCAAGGTTAACCGCTGCACCACTGCCCTACCTATAATTAATTAATTAATCAATTAATTAATTAATATCCCTCTCTTTTAATTATGCTCTTGTTATTAACAGGTCTAACTCTATTTCTTAAATATACTAATTAAGAAATTAATTAATTAGATCCACATGGGCCTGCAGCATGGACATTTATATCTATATTATGAATAACCTGCAAGTTTATTGCAGTATGCTAATTGTATACATGTCAGTCATTAAATGATCTAGTTACTTTTTATTTGCTGAAATGACTATTGCACATGTTAAAGGCAGTATCATAACTTGTGAAAAACTACTGAAGCATGATGATTGCTATTTGAAAACTTTACCTAAACATTACTTTCTATTCAATAAGTTTAATGTATGCTAAACATATAGATACCTGATATCATTCTATGGACTGCAAGTATAATTCTCGAACCAGCAAGACTGTGACAGAAAACATATTGGAATAGTTAGGTTTAGGAATACTCCTGCTACTCTAAGGTACACTGACTTCAAAATTAGTGCATATCATCAACAAGCCTTCCCTGTGTTAAATCAAAAGCATTTCCATGAGTCATGCCTTGCCATTTTTTGAAACTAATCTTTAATTCTTTGGAAGGGCAAAAGTCATATATAAAAACATTTTGGAAGGATGCAAGCCCACTGAATTCTCCATGTGCAGGAACTTTACTCCCCACACCCACTTTACTTAAATATACTAATTCCATGTACAGACAACCATGAGGAAAAGTGAAAATACTCAGCAGCATTGAAAATAAGCCTTACAGAAACAGTGAGTGCACTGTAAATAATACAAGTATGTGATTTTTCAATATACTGTGATTAAAGAAAATTCAATCAAAGGATGATTGATAAAACTGTACTCAGTGGGATGGGATGTCAGCCTAGTTTGTAGGAGTGTAGAATGCTCAACCTCTATCATGGTGGGAGATGAAAGCCCCCCCCCCACCCCCACACACACACACACACACATTTGTTTTGGTATATTAGCAATTTTAGAATTTGCAGTTTAAGAAATAGAATCCAAGTTTTGTTTTGTTTTTTTCTTTTTTTTTCATTTACAGGGTTCATTATCAAGTCTGAAACCTAAATGCCTTTCTGAACTGAACTACTTCTTTGAGATTTTCAGTTTTATTTACTTTTTATAAGAAGTAGGGCTTAAGTGTATTCATCAAACATTCTCCATATCTGTGCCTTCTTAAACCTGTTTTTGTGTGACCAATACATCAGTTCACTTATATGGTTTACAAATAAATATTAAATAGTCATCAAGTTGTATAACTCAAACTCCTCCTGGACAATGTTATGTTATCCTCCCTGGTAGAAGTGCAAGAACCAATAAAATATGTGATTTCTGTAAAAAGAAATTTAAAATTCCAAAACTCACCCCCGGATTCTCTATGCCCTGCACGGCGTGATTAGTGCAGGAGCTCTAGCAGGCAATATGTCTGTCATGCGATCCAGCAACAGACTGCAGGGGCATGCACGAGAGCTCCTGCACTAATCATGCACAGACTAATCCAGGAAGCTTGTAATAGTCTGTGCAAGACTAGTGCTATCTGCAGAAATGTACTCGGTTGGTAACCGAGTACATTTCTGTAAAATCTAAGCTGGAGCTATGACAGCTCCAAATAAAGGCTGCATATCATTGAAGAAGCATGCCAATGGCCAAGTATAAGGCCATTGGCATTGCAAACAATAAAAAAACATAAAACTTATATATTTTTTTTGCCGATCTTGGCTGTTTAAGCATAGGGCAACGGCATTCAAATGGGATTGGGCGAATAATAAAATAAACGTAAAATAAGCATTCTAACTAACATTAGTATTCTGCCATGCAAGTCAATGGCAGGCGGGTGACAACATGGCCAGTAAGTAATGGTTGCTAAAACAGGAGGCTCAGTGTGAGACATGTAACTATGCATTAGCAGGCAATCCTATACAAATGAGGGGAAGGATAGTGAATCCCAGTTTTCTCCAGCATGTGAGTCTGTGAATCAGGTCCCAACAGTGTAAGAGTATGAATAGCTGGGTGCAAGACTAGGATATAGGTGACATCATGTGGGGAGGGGGGGGTCAGACATACTGTAAGAGGATTGGAGCCCAGTGGCTCGGGATTGCGGGTGTCTAAACCTGCCTAGCACTCTTTACAATGCCTAAGTAGGTGTGTGCGCCGTGCATCGGGTTTTAAAGAAAAAAATAGTAAACCAGGAAATAGCATCTTTGTGCACATTTGAGCAGTCAGTTTGCACAGCACACCCCCAGGCTTAAACAGGAAGGCAATGGGAAGGGAAAACAGCAGTAGTAATCAAGGAGAACTAGCTTAGATGGCAGGTGAAATGTACCAGAATCAGCCAATTACACAGGCAGCAGACCAGCCCAGCCCAGCACACTACTATAAACTATGCAAACACCTTTCCTCCTTGTTTTTTTCCAAAAGCTCTGCACCACCAGTGTATACAAATGGGGAAATTTTACAAAATGAAAGCAAAACAAAAAATGTTAGGGGCTGCTTTTGCTATCATAAACCAGCATGTGCAAGAAGCTGAGGGTGGTGAGGATGTGAATGCTGCCTACCAACCCACAGTGAGGAGACAGAGAAGATTGTACAGACTCAGGGTAACCTACCAAGGGCTACATGAGCTGGAGATAGTGGAGTGCTATAGGGTAGACAGGGACCACCTACAGCAAATTGGTGAGTTGTGCCAGCCACGCCTCACACACAGAACTAACAGAGGGGAACCCATCCCAGTGGATACCAAGGTATACGTAAGCCTAAAGCAATATGCATCTCTTCCACCAAATAGCAGAATACCCTGAGGTAGTGGGTGCAATAGACTGCATGCACATATGCATTAAAGCACCACCCAGTGAGTGGGGTAGGGTGTACATCAACTGCAAGGGCTTTCCCTCCATCAACTGCCAGGTCGTGTGTGATGTCATAATAATGAACGTGTGTGCTGGCTGCCCTGGAAGCTATCATGATTCCCACATCTGGCATCTGACACAGCTGTACCAGAGATTTGCCAATGGGGACATCCCACATGGTCACCTAGTGGGGGATGCCGGATACGCACTGGAGCCATGGCTGATGACACCCATTAGAAATGCACTCACACCCGAACAAGAACTCCATAATGAGGCACACGCACAAACAAGAATCATAATAGAGCATGTGTTTGGGATGCTCAAGTCATGGTTCCGGTGCCTGGACACATCTGGTGGAGTCTTGCAGTACTCACCAACTACATGTACCCAAATAGTCCTTGTATGTGCCATGCTACACAATATGATCCTGTGGAAACAGCTGCAGCAGGAACAACATGGGGCAGGGCCACACAGCCCCCCACCATTGCCAAGGCCTGCACAGACACAGAGTGACTTGGAGGAGGAACAACCTGAGCCTGCCCCAGTAGGCAGAAGGAGGCATGCCCAGTATGCCCTGGCCTTGGCAAAGAGGCAACACATAGCACATGCACTGACACAGTAGGGACCCAGGGAATGACACCTCTCTCTGACTTGCACATACAGTAAAAGGGATGCCAAACATGACACTACCTGTGCTCAACCATGTATACGGAGGGTACTATGTGCATCCGACATAGGCAGCTCTGCAGCCCCCCACCCTTAATACTGGGACACCCACAAGGTAAGTGACTCACACATGCCAGTCGGTGGGGTCACATACCCAACAACAGTCACAGCCAGCAGGACAGGTGTAGACAAACACGAACAAATGCTGTACTGTGGCCTCTGAATGAGGCCTATGGGTAACCCCCCCAGGCCTAAACATACAGAATACAGCAGGCCAGGCAGTTGGATGTCAATTGTGAAGGCTAGGAAGTCAGAAACTAATATGTAGGTAATTAAAAGCTAAGATCTGTAGTACACTGGTATGCCTCTAGCCAGCACGATAGGTAAGACTACAGACTGAAATGGAGTACCTGACATACCAGTACAGTCCTAGCCAATGTGTACAAGTGTCAGGTGTGGCCCCCCCATCCTATGTAGACTTATAGTAACAGTCAGGTGTGCCCCCCACTCCTGTGTAGAAATGTAGAAATAGTCAGGTGTGCCCTCACCCCATCTGACATAGAAATATAGTAACAGTCAGGTGTGGTCCCCCAAACCTGTGTAGAAAGGTAGAAATGGTCAGGTGTTCCCCCTTGCTATGCAGAAATGTAGCAACAGTCAATGCCAAATGACCGATAAATACCCTGCAGATACATCATGCTACCTGTCAGTGTACAACACAAAGGTTAGCACCGCAGTACAAACTACCTAGACTTGATCCACACATGCAATACAGATGGCCATACTGGGCATGCTCACAAACTTAGAGAAATGAAGGCAATGTCAGTCAACAACATACTGAAAGGTCATACTGGGCATGCTCACACACTACATGAAGGCCATGTCTGCAAACACCAGTGGACCAGACATATCTGGCAGTCGCAGTTCTTAGTGCAGACACACGTCAGTATGCACCACTCCTGCCTTGCACATACAGTGGACAGGAATACAGCCATATATGTAAGGACAACACACTATAACAAGCCAAAGGCAGATGGACATAGATGTGTGGAAGAGGGTGACCGTGACAAGGAGCCATTCAGGCCTGTCCCTCCCAGCACACAGCCAAAGGGCCCCAAACACATGAGGTGCAAATGTCACCCACTGCAGATAATAGCCACCAGTATCTGTCAGCATTACAGACTATGTGGTGCACTTGCCAGCTGTGCAACATGACTATACAAGGCAGTAGTCATGTAGTAGCTGTATACACGTAACTGTGACATATGACCTCATGTGTGCCCGCATGTGGCATGTCAACCCCTAGATGAATGGGTTCTGGCCCATGCACACACCGCCCTCCCCATAGCCCTACTATGACAAGCCTGCTGAGGTCATACAATGTGAAATACACCCTTGGGAGAGCTGTAGCCCAGTAATATCCATGGCACGTCCCATAACTGTGTACTGCTGTAGTGTGATAAACTAGTTACGTAGGAGTTCTAACCCCAGACTTGGCAACTGTGTGTGTTTGTATGCTTATCTGACTGTGTAGAGAGCAATGCTTTTTAGGCTACTCACATTCCTTACAATTCATATACTCAACTTTGGAAAGGCTGCTGATATCACCCACCTATAAATACACCTCTGGGAGCATTATAGCCCAGTAATGTCCATAGTGTGCCCTGTAACTGCGTACTGCTATAGTGTGATAAAGTAGTTAAGTAGGTGTTCTAACCCCAGGCTTGGCAACTGTGTGTCTAGTTGTGTGTGTGTCTGTCTGTCTCTGACTGAGTAGAGAACAATGTTTTTAGGGTACTCACACTCCTTACAGTTCATATATTCAACCTTGGCAAGGCTGCTGATGTCACCAACCTAGAAATACACCTCTGGGAAGGCTATAGCCCAGTAATCTCTGTAGCATGTCCTGTAACTACATACTGCTGTAGTGTGATAAAGTAGTTACGTAGGTGCTCTAACCCCAGACATGGCAATTGTGTGTGTCTGTCTGACTGTGTAGACAGCAATGCTTTTTAGGGTACTCACACTCCTTACAATTCATATACTCAACTTTGCCAAGACTGCTGATGTCACCACCTAGAAATACACCTCTGGGAAGGTTGTAGCCCAGTAATCTCTGTAGCATACTGCTGGAGTGTGGCAGTTCTGGATGTTTTGTTTGTGTGTTCCAATGTCTGTGTACAGAGCAATGCATTATAGGCTAGTCACGCAGTACATTCCAAATGCCATACTTTGGTAATCCTGCTGATGTCATCTACTCTGAAATGTACCTTTGGGGAAAAAGCTCTCTAGTAATCCCCGTGGTGCATCCTATAACAGCTCCATGCTGTAGTGTAATATAGACTTTGGTCAGGGGTTCGATACCCACACATGTCGGTTGTGGATTTTTATGTGTGTCTCACTGTCTGTGTAGGGAAAAATGCATTTTAGGCTTCTCACTCGCAGTACATTTGAAATGCCCTACTTTGGTAATCCTGCTGATGTCATTTATTGTGAAATACACCTTTGGGGAAGGTGTTCTCTAGTAATCCCCATGGTGCGTCCTATAACAGCTCTATACTGTAGTATAATATAGACCTCGGTCAGGAATTCTATACCCACACATGTCAGTTGTGGATGTTTTGTGTGTGTCTCACTGTCTGTGCAGGGAGCAATGCATTTTAGGCTACTCACTCGCAGTACATTTGAAATGCCCTAATTTGGTAATCCTGCTGATGTCATCCTTTGTGAAATACACCTTTGGGGAAGGACTACTCCAGTAATGTCTGTGGTGTGTACTCTAATTGCGTAGTGTTGTAGTGTAATAAACTAGTTAGGTAGGGGTTCTACTCCAAGACATGACAGGTGGTGTGCTTGTAACTCGTATCATGTGTGAAGGTGGTTGTGAGTGTGTGACACCCGTGGCCAATGTGGAGTGGGTTTTGCATATTTCTTATATGGTGGCCCTACTATATATCACAATGTCAACCATACTGGGATAACAGATGTAAAATAGCTGAGAGGCTGGGGTGCAAAGCCATACCCATACATGTGACATCAAGGCCAGGCAATCACAGTTAGCAACCCCAGTATTACCCAGATCACATTATCTACTCATGTCTCATACACACACATGCCTAGGCAACAGCCAATATGTGGGTAGTACACTGCATATTGGCCACCAATAGTGACTATGGAGTGATAGCAATGGGCTACAGAGGGCATGTCACCCTGCCCATTTGTCCAATATGCACGTACATGCAGACAGTGCACCTCCCCAATGGACACCTGCACCACCTGTGGTGCCTTCACATGTGACCCCCAACAGACATACCATGCCTGACAACATGCCTTGTATGGACAGATGCCACTGATGCCAGGGAATGCTGTTAGCATGCTATCAATGTAGGTGCAGGGTAAACCTGCTGCCTTTTACCGGTTCCTGCCACAGTTGGGCAAGACTGGCACATCTGATGATAATCCGTATTCACAACATGGGCCAGACACCCTAGGTACAGTTCCACATGTCACTGTACATGCATGTGGGAGGTGTGCACATCCTAGACACCATCCATGTCATGGACTAAGGAACACATACATGGCCGGTGATGCACAGCATTGGCCACACACAATAGTCACACAGGTGACTGGATGGGGGATACAATACAGAAACTACAGCCCTGAGCCACAATGCAGACCATTGTCATGTGGCTTGATGCCAAGGTATACCCATCATCTACCCTTGTATAGCCTACTGGCACAGTTGACCACCACACACCCATGCAGACATGCACCCATGCATGTCAGTACTGGCACCCAGTGTGTTTGTGTGTGTGTTGTATGGTGCGTATGGCCACATCCACACTCACTTCAAACCCCATGGGCATAGTGAAGCATGCTGCCCAATGTCTGACACCTCCTCATAATCTTTGCCCTTATGACCTCCGTAAGACCCGTGTGGTGCATGTGATACCTGCACAGTGATGTGTTGTGGCAATCCCACTACTGATAAGTTGTACTCTTCACCCTGCCATATGTGTCAATGTGTGTGCATTGCTGTGAGACTGTGGCTGTGTTGACACTGGTACCTGTTCATGCAGACAGGCACATGTACGTCACCTACCTTATATGTACCGTATCCCTGTTGCAGATGTCATTCACCATCACATATATGTTATGAGTGCTCTACAACAAGTAACCCATGTGGCACATCCAATAACTGCATCTAACTGTGATAGCACTACATAGTTGTCGGAGATTTGATACCCTGTGCTGGTAGGTGAGTGACACAAACATGCTACAGTTTTACTCTCCCACCCCTCCTTGACAAGTATTTGCCTCTGTCTGCCTCTCCAACTCCCTCTCTGGTGGATGTGGAAACCCACATCTGCTTTGCTGAGGCAGCAGCATGTGTATTTTAAGTGATGCTCATGATCAGCTGATGGCATCTGCCCGAATTGCAGCCCTTCCATAGCTGATTGCATGTGGAAAAGCTGTGGTAACATTCCCATAGCCAACTGCATGGAAACACACTCCAATATCTAGGAACATCATGGTGGTGTTGGCCCTTTTCATTCACTGTGAGCAGGAACTAGATCTGTTGTTTGGCAAACAGCATCTCAGATGGATTGAGGATTTACCTCTAACAACATACACTGTGGAAAGACAGCAACAAACAGGAGGGGGATGTGCCTGACATGATTATAGACTGTAAGTGCTGCTATACTGCATTTGGAGTAATGCTGGTTTAACAGTGTTTGTATGTAACAGTGGTATATGGCCCTGTATTAATGAGTCTGGGGGGAGCACCATATATGACTTAAGCTGTTAAAATATGTGGGGGTATCAGGGGTGATCTGCCTTAAGGTATCTGAATGTACAGTACAGTATACTTCACCTATATTTACATTACTTTCATATCCTGGGTTAATGCAAGCCTACCGCCTCCTGCCATACAGATTGTTCTGTTTGTCAGTGTGCATGTGATGGTGTCAGTTATGCCTTATTATGTAAAAGTTACAACCCATTTGGTCACATGACATATTTACCACCTACTTATGTTGTACAGAGTGTAGATAGAGGCTGCTGATCTATACACCTGCATTACATACTGTTGATCGTTTGGTATCCTGTGGCCCAGTCTGTCCTCACTATTGTACAAATTGAAGGGCTTGGCCTGGTCAGCAACAGTTGTGAACCTTTCCAGACTACTGTAGTAGTATAACTGTTTCACAGCTGCATTCCTCTGTGTATATGGATGTCAGTGCCTGAACAGCTATATGACATGTTATATAAAACTGTAATAGTACACAATGAAATATATTACATTTCTGCAGACCTGTGAGTGGTGTTTTCCCTATGACCTCTCTGTGAGTATATGTTCCGGGCAACGAATGTCATTTGTATGGGTGGCCCATACAGTGTCCAGTTGTTCAGGTGTTAACTGTAGGCATAGTGGCTATTCCATATTGTGTGCACCTTCTACATATGTATAGTACTGTACATATATCTGCATGTGTATGTGTAGTCACATGTATATACATATATATGCATATATATTTATCCATATATATATGTATGTATATATATATATATATATATATATATATATATATATATATATATATATATATATATATATATATATATATATATATATATATATATATATATATATATATATATATCTATATATATATATACATATATGTACATATGTATATATGTATCTGCATATCTGTGCATCCATATCCTGGGGATGTTGATGGCTTCCACAGTTTACATTTCCTATGGGAGGCAGACTGTACTGCATGATATGTCACCAATACCAGCCTGACATCATACAGGTGGCATGTAGTACTGTTAACATCTTGAGCTCATGTCATGTCAAGTCCTGGTTATGGGTTCTGCAACACTTGGAAGTGTATCGCAGGGTGGACGTGTATGGCTGCGGGAGGTGGTGGCCTATTTGCACAAGATGTATAGTATGTGGGGCCTCCCAACCCCATTAACAGTGCATGTGGACATATGCATGTTTGTTACTCTCCCATTGCTATCTACAGATGTATGGCCATATATACAGATATAGAAATATATATCTGCTAGCATATAAATAACTATGTCCATATATACCTACATAGATGTATATCTCCGTACACATATGTAACTTGATGTGTATATGTAGACATATAGGTGTAGACACATATGTGTCGATGTAGGCATTTGCATGTACATATGTTCATATATATTTCTATAAATGTATAGAGTTTAGAAATTATATATATCTACATATATAGATATGTTGTATCTGTTTACATATTAATATATTTCCACACATACATCTAGATGAAGGTATACATTCTCTGTACTGTTGCATTACTGGACTAGATGATATGTTTGTGAAAACATTAGGATTATGCATATCTGCCATGGCTTACTGGTAAACCACTTTGTGTATGGTTTGCAGGGTCTTTGGTTTGAGCCTTGCAGGAGCTGTTTGTTTTGTTGCTGGGCAGAACACGGCCCATTGGATACAGACAGATTAAGGCAATTTTTAGCAGTTGTAAGCAGGTCTGCATGGCGGTAAGCAATGCCTACACAGGTTAAGCAATATAGAAGCTAACTGACTGTAAGTTACTGTCCCCGGAAATTGGCAGTGCTGAGCTCCGTGCAAACCTGTGCAAACATACTTACAACTGCTTTAAAGAGCCTTAATCAGGGAGGGGTATGATATGTATTCCAACTTGTAGTTCAAAAATCAGCTAATCTGTTTTTTGATTTGCTGAGTTTTGAACTGCGATGTGATTCAAAATGACAGATTTGTCCTTTTGGTTTGCATAAAGGGCCGGTAAACCCATATATATATATATATATATATATATATATAACCAACATAACCAAAACATATATGTCCACATGCATCATTAATGGGTTTGAGAGACCCAAACAACATACATCTGACATGGATAGGTACCCCCTCCACAACCAAACATGTCTGGCCTGCAATACACTACCAACCTTAGCAGATTCCATAACCAGGACCTTACATGACAAGGGCAGTACATGTTAACAGTACTCCATCCCACCTGTATGATATCAGGCTGGCATTAGTAACATATCATGCAGTACAGTCAAGTGAAGTGTCATGCTTGGGGAAATCCCCTGAGCAGGCTCTGTAAGTAGCTGGGATCCCTCATATGATCCAACAGGCCTACATCTGACAATGGATTCATCAATGTTGCCAAGGACAACCACAATTCCACCATGTCATATGGGAACTACCACCCAGTAGCCTGATAAGCCTGGTCTGCAGAAACATGGAACATATCAACAATTAACCCATGGTCAATGTCACTGGTAATCTTAAAACCCTGGACCCCACTAATATTGGACTTGTCAAAGGCAGAGAATACAACCTGAGCCTGGTATACCTCCTTGATGCAATCATGACAGGTGTAGATAAGGGTTAGGAGGTGCACACAGCCTGTGTAGATTATAGCAGGCTTTTGTACGCCATCCCACATGTAGGAATGTGTGCAGATGTTAAGGGATCTACCTCCATTCACAGAATATTTTTCCCCCAGGACTGCTTGGCAAATGCCAACATTCCACAGGTGCCATCTTGTGGACATACAGTCCTTCACAGGTCGTAGATGTGTTAATGCCCTCCTCCACACTGTAGAGGTGTGCAGTAATATTGCGATTGCTATAACTCACTGGGTGTGGCTGTTGTGGACACATCCACCATCATTGCAGTTACTGTTGTGTCTATCCCCCACATAGCTGTCTATAATAATGTACAGTGTATGTTATCAGGTTGGTTAGTTGTTGTTTACACCATTCACAGTAGTAGAGCGCCTCACATCCTCCTAAGGGTAGGGCTATGTCACCGGCATTGGCACACCTATGTTACTGAGGTGAAGATTGCAGTAGAGTGGGGAAAGGGACATACACCCTGCTGTTAGCATGTTCAGTGTCATTCAAATAGCAGCCTGCATATATATATATACCAATGTGTGGTTCTGCCTATCCTGTCTTGGTGGGATTACATGGGCAACAGATGTGTTACCTCCACGGGGACATACCTCCATGTATACAGTCTTGTATCTGAACTGCATCCAAACCAA
Organism: Protopterus annectens; assembly: GCF_019279795.1. Taxonomy (NCBI): domain Eukaryota; kingdom Metazoa; phylum Chordata; order Ceratodontiformes; family Protopteridae; genus Protopterus; species Protopterus annectens. The sequence goes on along the minus strand of NC_056733.1, from coordinate 1,214,266,849 downwards.
AGGCTCTGTGTGTTGTACCCAGCCATGTCACATGTACCAACCACTGCACTTACTGGTGTCGACTGTAGAAGGCCTGCTGACACCACTACACCCATCAGCCATGTGGCACATGGACAACCACAACACAGTCGGACTAGATAATGGTGAAAACAATACGACATTGTTAATTACAGCTATAATGCATCATGGCTGCACAGCTACACCTTCCAGGATGTTAGCATTTCACTTTACTGCTGACAACATGCTACACAGCATTCCATTGTTACACTATTGTACAGTCACCCTGTGCATCAGCACCATGTTAGCCTGTCCCTGCATTGATTCATAGGTTCATAGGTTGATACTAGGCTTTCTGCCCTAGGGCATTTATAAGCCTAGCCAGAGTGTGTTTGGCTTTCGCCACACTTTTAGATTAGTTGACTGTGCTTCTGTATAGTAGGTCAGAGAAGATAGCCCTTTTAAAGTTAGTTTACTGTGCCTCTGTCTAGTAGGGACACAGAAGAGATCCCATGGGTAAACCTACGATCTCCCATTCATTCATCAAGATTTCTCTTGAAGAGGGTCATTGAGGGGCTCTGCCTAACATGGATTGGGATTTTGTTCCAGAGTGAGGGGAGCCTCTGGATATGAATCTGTCCCTCCAGCATGTCCTATTTATTTCTGTGCTGTGGTGTAAGTCCCTGGAGCGTGTAGCTCTAAGGGATTTGGATTTCCTGAGGTGGAGCATGTCCATTAATTCTGGTTTGGACATGGCTTTATAAGTCAGGCACAGATCGCCTCTGAGTAGGCGGTAAGCAACTGAGTAGAGCTAGAGTTTCTTTAGCCTAACTGTGTAGGGCATCTGTTTGAGTCCCTTGATCCTCTTGGTGAGGTACTTTTGGGGTCTTTCCAGTTGCTGCAGGTGGCGGGTAAGGTACATCGCAAATGGGGCACTGTATTCAATTATGGGCCTGATGAGTGATGAGTAGAGGGGCACAATGACCTCTCTTGATCCAGATGTGAACCCTTTCGTGATAAGGTGGGCTATATAGAAGTCTTTCTAACCACTTTGGCAATGTGATTGTCAAAGGAGAGATTGCTATCTACTTGGTTCCCCAAATCCCTAATTACTTCTTTCGTACTTAATGGATTACCACCTATGTGGTAATTTGTGGGCACTTTGTTTTTCCCCAAAGGGGATGACTATGCACTTTTTGGCATTTAGCTTTAGGCCATGGCTCTGGCACCAGTTATCCATCTCTGTGAGACCCTTTTGGAGGATACTTGTGTCAGTCAGTGAGTCAATTATGGCACCCAGTTTGCAGTCATCTGCGAACTTGGTTAGCCATAGTCCTCCCGTGCTAGCCTGTACCTCAGAGAAATATATACCGAACAAGAGAGGTCCCAGGACTGAGCCTTGTGGGATGCCACTTGTAACTGGTTTAGAGTCTGACATGGCACCTGCAATTCTGACCATGTGGTTTCTATCACTGAGCCAGTTTGTAACCCATCTTGTGACATAGGGGTTGATATTTAAGCTGGTGAGCTTATTTATGATGCCCGAGTGGGGTATTGTGTCGAAGGCTTTTGTGAGGTCCAGGTAGGCTGTGTGGACTACCTTCCCTTCATCTATGGCCTTGGCGACTGTTTCAAAGAAGTTGACCAGGTTCACGAGGCAAGATCTGCCCTTAACAAAGCCGAATTGGGTGGGATCCAGTGTTTCGAGGTTCCCAATGTCTTTGTTTATGAGTTCCATGATGATATGCTCCATAGCTTTGCAGACCAGGCTAGTCAGGCTTATAGGGTGATAGTTTCCGGGGTCCGTTGTGGCACCACCTTTGTGGAGTGGGACCACTGCTGCTGTATGTCATTCCTTGGGTACATATCCTGTAGTAAGGCTGAGATTAAACAGTGACTTTATGTGAGGGTTCAGTTCTTCTTGGAGCTCATGTAAGAAGCAGCCCAGGACACCGTCCGGTCCCATTGATGCTGTGTTTTTTGCTTTGGAGAGGGCAGCTCTCACCTGTGCATCTGTGATGTCAGGGAGGCTACACTCTGTTGGGAGAGACATTTGCTCTTTTGGGGGGAAGGGGAGGAGAAGTTTGCACTGAACCTGTCTGCCAGGATGCTGGCAATGTCTGTGGGTTCAGTGTATTTTTTGTCATTTTGCACTAACTCAGAGCATATCTGGGAGTTGCCACCCAGGTTCCTGACATAACTAAAGAAGGCCTTGTGTTTATCTTTAGCATCTTGTGCAATTTTTCTTTCAAAGCTGGCCTTAGATGATTTTATGAGGGATTGTAGTTTCTTGCTAGTACTGATCAGAGATGCCTTCCCTTTTTGGGATTTTGCTCTATCATGTAGTAGCTTCCTCCTTCTGTTGTATAGCTTATTTATGGTTGGGGTCCACCAGACAGGTCTCCTGCCTTTGGAGGACTGAGTCTTGGTTTTATTTGGGATAGCACAATCTATGCATTCCTGTAGGTGTCCATAGAATGCGTTTGTAAAGGTTTCTACGGTTTGGACCGTATTTTCCACTGGCCCGGGGGCTTTGAAGGATTCCACCTCGGTTTTGAGAAGTGTGAAGTTTGCTTTTGAGAAGTTATTCACCGTGGTTTCCTTGGTTGGGGGTGGGGACAGGATATGGATGTCCAGTGAGATTCATTTATGGTCAGATCTTACCAATGAGGGGTATACCTCTGGTATGGAACATAGAGTCCCCATGTTGGTAATGATCAGGTCCAATATGTTTTCCCCTCTTGTGGGAGTGGTGACCAGTTGTTCCATAGCATTTGAGTTTATAAATTCTAGGAACCGTTGGGCGAGGGTGTTGGGGCTTGAGTAGTGCTCCCAGTCTATATTTGGGTAGTTGAAGTCACCCAATATGATGGTGTTTGGAGAGACCTTCATATTCTCCAGTGGTCTCAGGAAGGCCGAGTGGGGTTCCTGAGTTTGTGAGGGTGGTCTGTAGCAGGCTACAAACTGAAAGGCAGTTTTGCCAACTGTTAGTTTCACATGGATGGTCTCCGATGCTTTGTGCAGTGCCACTAACCTGCAGCTGTGAGTATCTTTGATGAATATGGATACTCCCCCTCCTTTTGTGGTTCGGCCCGAGTTTTGGGGCTGAAAAGCATGGTATGAGGTATAACATGGTAGTGCTGGGGTGCTCTCAGGAGCCTTGAACCAGGTTTCTGTTACAGCACAGGTATCAATATTCTCCATACTGATGAGAGCCTCAAGTGCGTGCATCTTGAGGTTTAGACTTCTTGTGTTGAGCAGCATTACCCTTAGTTTCTTTTTCCTTGTGTTGTCTATGGTGGTGGGTTTGTCTTTTGAGCCTTGCCTACAAAAGGCACTATGGGGGTGGCAAGAGCCTTAGCCAGTATTCGAAAGCCCAGGGGTGACAGGTGCAAGCCGTCCCTAGCAAAGCAACGTGGCTTGTCAAGCATGTCATCCCAGGCTGACAGACACTGGATCCCCTTTGAATGACACCAATACTTTTGCCAATTGTTAAAATTGATCATTTTGTCTTTATACTTACTGTGGCATCATTCTTGGTGAGGGTAAGATGCTACTCAAGGTCAGAGTCATACCGGCCTGGGCTACATGATCAGAGAACTCCTTTATGTCTCTTTTCATGTAGTCCAGGGAGGTATGTCTCAGGTCATTTACACCAGCATGGACAATGACGGAGTCATATTTGTACTTGCTTTGGATTGATCTGAGTGCTTGTGTTATGTGGCAGATCCTGACACCCTACAGGCAGCTTACAGTGACCTTCTCCTTGTTCAGCCTGGTGAGTGGGACGTCAGTGTGTCTGAAAATGTTGTCACCTATTACAAGTGTATTAGGTGTGTTGTTTAGCCTTAAGGGCTGTGACTGTGTGGCACACTGACTTTGTGAACTATGTGATACGTGGGTATTGTTGTGGGGTAGCGGTTGCTTGGATGTCTGCTTTGGAGGTCTCTGCTGCTTGGGCAGATTTTTATTTAGAGCCTCCAAGTATGATTTTGTGTGGTTATGTGTTTGGTTTGCTGTTGCGATAGGTCTATGTGAGACTGGATTTGTGGTGTGTGTGGTTACCTTCTCCTCCTGACTGACTGCGCCAGTACTGGGTTGAGAGATGTCAGCCTCCAGTTTGGCTATATAGTTGCATCTCTCACATATATTTGAGCTTGTTGGGAGGAGGAGAGGGTGGTCTGTGTACATAAGGCAGTTGTAACATTGCCTCAAGATTCCCGGACTCACCAGCTGGACTGGAGAGTAAACTTGAAACTGACTTTTGGACATGCCAGAATAGTATATGGAACTACTTTTTGACTAATCAAAAAGGACCATTAGGGAGCCAAGTACCTAAAGGGAGTATAAGAGGGTGTAGTGCTTTAGTTTATTAGTGCTTACTTATAAGATTACTTATACGAGCAACTGCAGGTCTTTAGAAGGAAAATAGACTGCTTACTTTGAGATTTAGAACAGTTCTAAGGGAAAAAGTGAAGCGCAGACTTTGTGGAGCAGGAATAGTTTAAACCCGGTGCTGCCCATGCTGCGCTATGCGCAAAATCATGCAAAACCACGCAAATGCAGGTTTTAAAGCAGGGAAACTGAAAGAGATAGGAATTGACCCAAAACGGCCAATAAGCTACTAGTTTCAGGGCTGAGACCACTCCTCCAGGGACAGATAGGCTGCTCAAAGCTCCCCACTCTCACTGGTGAACAGAGAAGCTTCCTCCTATCCAAGTAAGGATATGGGCAACACAGGAAACTATACCACAGTCTGAAATTCAGAAAAACCTGAAATCTGGGCTAATCTAGTTCAGCAAAGGCGGGAAAAGAGAATATATTTTTTTTTTGGTTTTTTTCAGGAAACAACAGAAAACACTGTAATGCTATGAACAGGTTAGCGCACTTTAGTGTGTAGCCTACAACAGTTATAAAATACAAAAACGACTTAAATTGATATAAAACAAGTGCAAACCTGCAAAAAGCAGAAGGCAAATGCAATTTTAACTTTTTAAAGCACAGATCAGTTAGAAATCTGTTTTTTAGGTGGAAAAAGGCAGTCAGAGCAAAAAAACAGAGAAAAAAATACTTAAATCTGGAAAAGTCTCTCTTGGGTCTCTCTGTTGCCTGTATCACTCTGCAGGACACCACGAGGAGCTGTGCGGAGTTGTATACAATAACAAACTTTTTAAATCACAGATTCACTAAAAAAACTGCAGTTTTAGGCAGAATTAGTTAAGACAGCAAGAAAAACAGAAAAGTGATACTTAATCACTCCAATCCAAAGTCACTCTTTTGTCTCTCTGCTGCTGTAGACTTTGCAGAACACCTGGAAGGCTCTTGCTGAACGGAATACAAGCGTAAAAACTGTGCAAATGAGGTTTTTATAGCAGGGAAGGGAAAGAGATAGAAATTAGCCCAACTTCTGGGCTGAAACCACTCCTCCAGGGACAGATAGCCTGCTCAAAGCTCCCCTGTCTCTCAGGTGAACAGAGAAACTTCCTTCTATCCAAGTAAGGTATGGCAACACAGAAACTTGTAACACAGCCCTGGATTCAGCAATAGCATGAAAACTGGACTATACTACTTCAGAAAGGCGAGAAACAATATATATATATATATATATATATATATATATATATATATATATATATATATATATATATATATATATATATTTTTTCCAGAAAATAGAGCAGATACAATCAAAACAACACTTTACCCAATTAACCAGTTAAAAAGCTTAAAACTGAGCCCTGTTCCAGCAGTCTTCAATCAGACAAGTTCTAATTGCACAGTCCTGCTACTAGGGTACAGAGAAACCTTCTCCAAAAAGACAGCCTGGATCAGTGCACAAGTTATACAAACAAAGCTAGATCCAGCCGGCCTGAATCTAGTCTATGCTACAGCAAACAAGGCGTACCAATTTCAGAAAGAAACAGTTCAAGTAGGCATGTGCAATAAGCCTTTAACCAGAAATTCCCAGCTCAAAAGGGCAGAATCTAGCCTCTCCTCCCACAAGAGTGCAGACCACAAACCTTCTTAATGTAAAATAACTGGCCTGAAGCCCAAGTTCTTAACCCAGAACTAATATACTTTTATAATAACAAACACTGAGCCTTTAATCAGCAGTTCCCAACTTAAAAGGATGTACGCTACCTGTCCTGCCACAACAGTGCAGACCACAAATCTTCTTAATGTAAAACAACTGGTTTGACGCCCAAGTGCTTAAACCAAGGGCCTTAGAATAACAGTTACAATTTAATCAGGCTACTAACAAGCAGTAATAAAGGCAGCAGAATAAATTCAATTGAGTACTTTTAAGAAGAGGCAAAAGCAAAATAAGGTAATAAAGTAGGAAGAAACACAAATACAGTAAGGCAGAGGAAACAGAGCAAATTAAGATACTATAGGGGAATGCCCTTCCCAAGTGCTCTTTCTGTATACTGCAGAGGAGATGGGACTGGTATGAGTATCCAAAATCAAAATATGATCTCACTGTACTCAGTTGAGTGAGCAAATGAGATGGATCCAGGAGGAGTGTGCAAAAAGAGATTTACAGCAGGGGCGGGCAATTCCAAAGCCACCAAGACCAACACCACAGCTAGAAACAGGGAGGGGGGGGTGATGAACCAACTGCAGAGAGACAGAGACACAATATTTAGTGAATCAAAGACACACAATATTTACTAACTCAAATCTTAAATAAGTGCAGAAAAATATACTTAAATCAGCTTGTGTCCAGTTGATATATGCAGACAAGTCTCAGTAGCCAGCAACTCGATTTAAAATGATTACTAGAAATGTAACCAACACAGATTTTAATGCTAGCTGTTACGGATGACAGGATGTGGCACAGGTATCATCATATGCACAGGGTGTGTTGTTGGTTTGCCAGAGGCCTAGGCTGAGACATACAACTGACAATGTGTGCTTGTGTGTGTGAGGGGCTAAGTAGTGTTATGGGCCAATGGTGATGTCATGTGTTCAGGTATGTGGTTGCCTTAGGTTTGTTGTTTATGTGTGTGTGTGTCTGCATGCACATAGTTCTAGCATGTGGCTGCCCTATGTGGGGATTTGTGAGACAGCTGCAAACTGTACCTGGCAGGGTTTGCAGTTCACCTTCTCTGGCCATGGACACAGGACCTGTGCCTGGCAGGGGTGCTACAGGCAGTATCAGGTACAAAGCCAGATAGGGTACTGACCTCCGAGGTTGACAAATGTCCACTGGATCCAGGTCCTCCTGGGACTGGCCAGAGCCACATGCACATGGTCTGCTATGATGGTCTGTGGACAGCACCCCCCTACAGGGCTGGGGCTGGTACTGCCACTACGGGAGTGGCTGTGAGTGGTGGGACATCCATGGTGATCTCCAGCAGCTGATGTTGCTGGCATACATCCACGTGGCCATTGCAACTGTCCTGCCCTATCCTGATACATGGACATGACATTGTTGGTGAGATCCAATGTCTCACCTCACTGTCTATCCATGACCTTGGTGTAATTACAAATGGCACCTGCTAGGTCATGGATGCTGTCATTTACAGAGGAGTGATGAGCCCTCTGTGCCCTTATACCTTGTCTGTTGTACCATTCCATTTGTGCCTGTGCCTCCATGACACCCTGGAACATGCATGTGGTAGATATACATGTGGCACGTCTGCCAGGGGCATGATGACCAGCAGTGCTCTGATGAGCACCCCTGAACATCTGCCTATGTGGTAACCCGCCTGACATCTGGTTATGGCTGCTGTGTCCTGACACACATGCCATAAATACCACACTGTCCTAGCCAATGCCAACCATAGACTGTCCCTCAGCTAAGGCCAATAGTGATGAGGTACGTAGAGGCAGTGTGACTGTGTGCATGGATGGGGTGGTTACTTATGGGTTGTCACTTGGTGGCCCAGTGGCAGTCCCTGATGACCCTGCCTGTGCCTCAACACACCTATCCTCATGGTCATTGTCTGTATCAGTGACATCAGATTCCCTGCAGGAGGGACCCAGCCCCACCTCGCCACCTGTGATGGGAAAACAGGGAACAGACTGTAAGACCTGTACATCACCGATAAACAGCACCATGGCCACACACACAAACATACACACATACATGACAACCCATACACTCCACCAGACAGCATCTTCAGACAACTCCAGCACCCCCATAACAAACACAATAGCAGGTGATGGTGCAGTACATTATCACACACAGACCTGTAATTACACACATGTCAGCATGTAGGACATGTGGTGCTCAACAGCATGCAGTGGAACTGTAGTCATCCATTACCAACATGGATGTGATGCATGGCTTCTGTTTGTAGGTGATGGCTCTCCCTCTGGAACACACTGCACTCATGTCCACAGCATTGCTGTGCATCTGTTCAGCACCCTGGCATGTACTGTGCACCATACCTTACAGGTGAACATGCCATTGCAGGATGTGTATCTGTGTGTCAGTTATGTTTTCTCTGCTGCCCACAGCTGCTGTGTGTTTCTGGATTATATGTGGACACGTGTTTTGCGAATGCCTGATGTGTATTCACATATTTCATCATCAGTGGTGCATGTATGAGTGATAGCATACCATTAGATGGACCACAGACACAATATACTGTACCTATGGTGAGTGTACAGACCATTATTAACATGGCATGCTCTTCCATGACATGCCATAGCGCAACACTACTGCATATGGCAACACTACACATACCTGATATGTGACATATGACCTAGGCAGTCAATTGCATTACGAGCCATATGTGTCAGTTGTGCAGATGCTGATTGAGGTGCATACCATTTGTGGGTGCATATGTGTGCACACATATCATGATGGTGTGTAGCAATAACTGCTATGTGTACTATTGCAGTCACAATACTTGGCATGGGTATATTAGCATGGGCCATCATCATGAGCCAGTAGTTGGTCAGTCAGGCCTGCAAATATTCCCTAAACCTGCATGTTTGCATGTTAAACATGTGCACAGCCCTTGGAGGTCATACAGTACCATCACTAGTGTCGTGGAGTCAAGGTTATGTCTGCCACACTTTGTGACCTTGACTGTATGCAGATACAGCCTTTCTCAGTGGGTTTGCCTCTCACCTCCAGTGCACTGTTGTGTTTCAGGATGACACACCCTCACCATCTCCTGCTACATTGCAAATGCTCAACATCTGTGGCCTACACATGTGTCATATTGCAGTATCCCAAACTAGGAACACCATGTGTACTGGCATATTCCCTGCCAATGCAGGGCAAACATGCAGGTGTACAGTGTCACCAGCATTGTACAGATGGGGATGTCACCCCTGGGTTGGGGTGAGGTGTGGATTGTGCAGCACGTGTATCATAACTGCAACTTCCTGGACCTCCACAACATGGTGCTGGTACATCAGAATACATTGCAACACTTGGCTTTGGCAATGTCCCACCATTATGCAGGTCATATCTGTATTGAGCCCTGGCTGATGCTTCCTGTGGTACATATAGGTTCATAGGTAAGTACTAGTCTATTGGTCCTGGGGCCTACGTAAGCCTAGTCACAGGGGTTCCCAGGCATTCACCACCCAATAATGTTATTCCCCTGTGCCCCTGTCAGGCTGTGGCACAAACATACTACCCAGGGTGAATTCCCCATTTCCCATCCAGTTGTCAAGTGTTTTTGTAAAGAGGGACAATGAGTAGCATTGCCTGACATGAATGGGTAGTCTGTTCCAGAGTGTGGGAATTTCCCAGGACAGGGCCCTTTCCCTCCAGTATGTTCTGTGTAATGTGTTGATGAGGTTTAGGACCCTGGAGCGTGTGTTTGCAGAGGGATTGGAATTTCCTTTTGTGTAGCATGTTCAACTGCTCTGTATATGACATAGCTGTGTATGTTAGGCAGATGTCAGCTGTACCTGGGCAATGTGCACCGGAGTGTAGCCACAGTTGTCTGAGATGGTCTATGTATTGCATGTGTTTGAAGCTGGTAATCACATTAGTGAGGTATGTGCTCTGTCAGTGAACATGTTCAGCATGCATTATGGGTAGGTGTGTTAGATGTGCACACGGCCTACACCTTAGCTATGACATGCACAGTGTATTGCCAAGCATGACCTTAAACCATACTTACCAGCATCCAGCCGCTGCCTTGCTTGTATCTCAGAGTTACCTACACTGGGATGAGATAGAGTTGATGTCAGTGGCCACAGCTGTGGCATTGCTACAGGGTGGGTGCAATATTTTAGTAAGAAAACAGCTGAAGTCCACAGTACTACAGATTATGTACAACTGATTATCAGTACTACACAGCAACAAACTCCACATCTCACATGTGCATGATCTACCTGTACAGATACATACACAACAGTGGTCTACTGATATGCCCTGGAACCTTACCTGCATGCTCCATGTCTGGTGTGTGGGTAGGATCTACCTCCATGACTGTATAGGTCTGTAGCTTTTGTGGGTGGGCAGGTGCCACCAGGCTCATGAGCAGCTCCTCAACTCTGGTGAGGGGGGATGGATGTTATGGCCCCACCCCTTGCAAGGTGGTCACCGAGCACAGCAGCAGCACAGTGATGTACATGGTGGAGCAGGTCATTACAATGATGGTTGACCTGCTCATACATACGGCTGTGCATGCCCACCTCATTTACCATATGGACCACATCATTCCACATGGCAGTGCGCTCACGTTGGTCATGGCTTGTCCTGGAGAACAGCAGCTGATATTGCTGTATGAGACTGGTGAGTATGATGTCATCCTCAGCGGCACTGTATGTTGTATTCCTTGGGTGTGCCATTGTCCCTAAAAGACATAAAGATGGAAATATGTCTGAGCAACTCATATGGCACAGTTACCATAATACAATACACATATCAGTCTCCCGCCACCATCTCAGCTCCCACTTAATGTTCACACAATGCAAGTGGTATGTCTCTAGTTTATCTACCATTGGGACATATATTGTATTGTACAACACTTTCTGCTATGTGTTTATAGACATGCTCCCTGTGGGGACACTAGAGTTGCTGGGCTTTTACTGAGTATTTCACCTGCATGTCACTATGTTTCCACATATGCATGTGGTATGCTTGCTATGTGATTGCTACACATCTGCCATTCTGTGTTATTGGGGATATCTATGCATGCTGTTGGACATGTTCTGGGATTGTGTAGACTATTACAACCCACATATGTTCCATGACAGTGACACAACAGTATGTGTAGGGAATATTTGCCAGCAGGAACACCTCTCCCACCTAATGTGGACATGTTACCAGGCCACATCACATCCACAACCCACCATGGAACCTCATCATCTATTGTCCCGGCACTACCTTCATGTGGAACCACCTCAGGGGATGGTGCCCCCCCTGAAGGAGCACACACAGACATATGTCTGTCACCCAGAGTGAGGTCCAGGGTATGGTGCACAGAAAGCTCCACAGAGACATGGGTTATGCGCTATATCATCTGGAGGCATGCAGTACACATACACAAGGCTAGACATGCATGCTCCTCCTGCTCAGCCCACAGCCCAGGCACCTTTATGACCATGTAGATGCTGTTGTGACTGTCCATGGGTGGGCACCATCTTCCCTTTCTTCCCATATGGGGGCTCAATCGCCTCCACATTCCAAACAAAACTACCCATCCACAGTGTTTACCTACCTGTATGCTGTCTTGATTGTCTCAAACAATTGCAATGTGTTCCCAACATGCGTTACACACCACACTCCACCATCCATTTTGCAGCCATGTACTGGTGTTTAGATATGTTGTGTATTGATGTGTGATGTTCTCTCACACATATCATGGCAGGGGACATGTATTGACACACATATATATGTGTGTGTGTGTGTGTGTGTGTGTGTGTGTGTGTGTGTGTGTGTGTGTGTGTGTGTATACCTATATGTGTCAGTATTACAGTATTATGTATATGTGTGTATGTGTGCATATATATATATATATATATATATATATATATATATATATATATATATATATATATATATATATATATATATACACACACATAGGTAGACATATATACACACACACACACACACACACACGACATATGTACATATATGTGTAGCTATAATTTTGTGTTGTTTATATACCTATATGTATGAATGACTGTCTGAGGTTCTGTAGACATACACAGCTGTGAATATATATCACACATATATTTTATCTGTATGTGGGGTGCATACAAACATCTGGTCCACACTCTTGTAACTCTCTTTTTTTCACAGCTGAAATGTTCTGCCTTGCTGCAACACAGACAGGTGTCACATGTGAACACAGACTAACATTAGGGGGTATATATGGTATCATATTTTAGATAAGCATATTATACAACTATGCCTGTTGGGCATACTATGCTACACATTAACATGACTGTCCTGCAGGTGTTGTGCTCTCACACCCATGTGTCTATCATGACAGTATTAATACCACCACCAGCGTTTGGCCACAGTAATGTACAGAGCACAGATATCATGGGTCACATCTTTGTCATTCACTGCTGATCTGCACAGTTGACAGGTATGTCCCACTGCCCACAGGGACAGACATTATTGTCCAGAGCAGTTGTTGAGCAGAACATCATTACAGGAACTACTGATGGCACATATAAATAATTTCACATTATAAATCCTATTATTCCATACCAAATACTACATGCAAGTAAATACATATATGTTTCACATACCTTTTGTTTTTTTTCCACTGTAACAAATCTCTGAGCTTTGTTATTTGTTTCTAATTTGTTATAGTTTGTTTTATCTAATTTTCTTTCTTTCTCTCTCTCTCTCAGTCTCTCCAGTAGAGTGATTGAGCTGGTTTGAATAGATTGCAGCATGCTTTTGTAGGTATTGCACATGATCAGGTGATGGGCTCTGCACCAGTCAGTGTCCACCAGTTGCTATAATTGCAAGCAGCCTGCTCTGTAGTACTTCAGATAACCACTGTCATGGCAACCCAGTACTATAAATTGCTGCCTTCTGTGGGCATTGTCCCTTCACCTTTCCAGTATGGAGGACATCCTTCTTGTGTGTGGACATCAGTGTTACAGACAGCAGGTAGCAATACCTCTTACAGCAGAACCTGCAGACACAGGCTGAATGCACATTTGGTTAAGATTTGAGACTTACAGACAGCGTGAGTAGTGTTGTTGTGTGCATTGTATCTTGCTGGTCTTACAGGGTTTCTGTGTACGTGGTACTTTAGCATGGAATGTAGTCTGTCTGCATAGCTCTCAACTGTGGGCCTATCCATATGATAGCCAGAGAATTGGCTGTTAGATTTTGTCTGTGCACCACACAGGCCTTGTCCCAGATATATCAGTGGCATTCTGTCTGTTGAGTGCTATCAGTACATGGCTACATCAATTTGTATTTTCATGTTGTATACCTGCATAAGGGCATGTTGCAACAAATCCTGTAACACCAGCAATTTCCAGGGTGTGTAACAGCAATAATGCAAATATGGCCTTGATTTCCTGCCTCTGTCCTCCACATATATGCCAGTCTTTGTCCTGCTGTGATACAATAAGGGGTTGGTAGGTACTGGCCTATCATTATTTACTGCTAGCATTATTGCTATCATCCCAGTCATGTCACTGACTCCCACACCAACTGTTGGGCAAGGTCCATATATATGGAGGCAACAGCTGGACAACACATATGTGCCCATGTACATTCTAGAGGTCAGTGTGTGGTACAAAGTGTTCCTTGGCCTTGTACAGCCTTTTATGGGAAAGTGGGATGTTCAATGTCATTACCCTAGGCTGTGACACCTTTTCAGGGATTGTTAAGACACATTGAGGTGTAAGGGTGTACACTTTCATACATTCCTCCATGACAACAGTGGTGGGCTACAGCTTACAGTGTTACACAAGTTTCAGTCAGTCAGTGTGTGATAGTGAGATGTTAGGTTAAGCAATGTTATGTAGGAGATACTGTCACATTACCACAACTGCTACATTTCCCCCTAGGCCTTGACTACAGGGTGTAATTGGAGGCTGCTGAACTACATCTGTATTTGTTGATTGTTACTTATCTGGAAGGCAAATCCTGTTGTACTAATTGAAGGCCTTGGCCTGGACAGTATGTTATATATCCACATTGCTTGCATCTACTGTTTTGTGTGATCCTTGCATTCAGCACTGATTAAATATTTCAGACTTTATGTGGTGTAAGTACTGGCATACATTATTGTATAGTACACAAATAAAGGTTTTCTGTGTATGCATACCTGTGTATCGTTTCATGCCCTTTGAATTGTGAGTGGGTATATGTTTAATGTAAATATTCTCATTTGTGGGAATGGTTGCCACACTACACATTTCACAGGTGCCAGTTACAGGGCTTGTGGCTGAGGGATATACTTTGCACCCAGTACTTCCACGCTACTTCTACATATGTATGGCTACTAATACCGTTTGTCTGTGTATATGTGTATGTACCTATATATATCTCATATATCTCTAGCTATATATATATATATATATATATATATATATATATATATATATGTATACATATATATATATATATATATATATATATACCTGCACATATTTGTCAATGTATAGATGTGTGTGCATATCTGAACATTTGTAATGTGCACTCCATTCACATTGTACATTCCATATGGTAGGATGACTATTCTGCACAATATGTTACAGATATTGCCCTGACATTTTCAGGTGAATAGGATTACTGTTAAAGCATTATAGCTGTGTTGTGGAGGGTTCTGACATCAAGAACTGCATGTGCTGGATATTGGATTCCACAGCATATCAGTTAGGGCTGTGCAGGAGGGGTAACATAGCACTAATTACCAGGTATCCCTCATTTGAGTCCCCAACCCCATTAACAGTGCATATGGTCTGTTATGTTGTAATGAGTGGTTCAGGATTCTGTTCCCATGTGGAACTGCTATACACATTTCCATCTGTATATATGTATATATATATATATATATATATATATATATATATATATATATATATATATATATATATATATATATATATATACACATACATATGAACATATTTATCTGTCTATATACAACTGATGTTATATGAATATTTGTGGGTCATACATATATATATATATATATATATATATATATATATATATATATATATATATATATAGAGAGCTGTCTATCTGTCTACATTTATAGATCTATATCTGTCCACTAACCAGGAAAAGCCGAAAGAAGAAGATCTGTCCATATGTCCATGCATGTTTGGCTCATATTTTTGCCTGTACCTCATTCTCTTGTCAATTGACATGAATGATCGCAGCATTGAAGTCATTAACTATTGCAGACACTTTTGTGTTTCAGACTTCATCTCCTTCTACATATGTTTTCTGATACATATAAAGTACAGTTTTGTACCTACCATAAATGTAGATGTTCGAGGATCTCCATTGCTGCAGTCCTGACAAATGGGTACTCCACTGCCCACCATCGGCCCGGCAAAAAGGGGCTAGACTAGAAGCCGGGTCACGCGCCCTGAGGAGACTGGATACTTGTCAGTACAAATGCAATGACGGCGCCCATAACCATCCTCAGTCTTTTGCCTCAGTCAGAAGAATGCAAAAAAAAAAACACAACCCAAACAATCTAAAAAAAAAAAAGGGAAGGGGAGGAGGGAATAGGACTGCAGCAATGGATCCTCGTACATCTACATTTATGGTAGGTACAAAACTGTACTATGTCCAGACTCCCATTGCTGCAGTCCTGACAAATATAATGCTTTGTAAAGGTATGTACAGAACTCCAAGTAGCTGCCTCTAGAATGTCTTTAGTAGCTACCCCCTCTCAAAGCAGTAGAGGTGGGTCAGAGCCCTAGTAGAAATGAGATGCAAGCCATCCCTCCTGGACCCTCCTTACCATGATGAGAGAAAGTAAAACAATGGCTGATCCACTCACTTGGGTTTTGTTTTTGTTTCTTTTTCCTTCCACTCATACAACAACGAGAAGCAAAACTAAACAAAGATCTCTCCGGAACTCATTGGTTCTGAACAAATAATAAGTAGGCAAATGTATAGATTGGTTCAATGCCACAGTAGAAACTACCTTAGGCAGAAAAGTATGATTGTGCTGGATGAAACTCTGTCCTTATGAAAAATCAGAAAAGGTTCCACTGCCATGAGAGCCTGTAATTCAGATACCCTTCTAGCAGAAGTAACAGCCAATAAAAAGCAGTCTTCCAGGACAACAACTTCAATTCAGCCATTTTC
This sequence comes from Protopterus annectens, assembly GCF_019279795.1. Classification (NCBI taxonomy): domain Eukaryota; kingdom Metazoa; phylum Chordata; order Ceratodontiformes; family Protopteridae; genus Protopterus; species Protopterus annectens. Next base: position 1,214,250,618 of record NC_056733.1, on the reverse strand, counting down.
CAAAACAAAATTAAGATAAATAAAGGAGGATCACCATCATAGTGAGCAGAAATAGCTGCAGCATGCACGACATTGAGAAAATGATTGTTTCTTGAGACAATAAGTGAGGAATCCGTGGTGTGCCAAGGTGTCCCGTGAATTAGGCTCCTCAGCAGAGGGTACCAATGTTGACGAGGCCAATTTGTCCCTCCTGACTTTCAACAGGATCTTTGGAAGACACAGGTCATTGGGACTGCAGTACAGGGGAATAGCCACCAGCAGGAATAGAATTAGATTTAGAATGGCGTGTGGTTTTGCAGAAGAGGGCTAAGCACTGCTAACCTGCGATTACAGTTTCTTACATTCAGTTAGCTTCTACTTTGCTTCTACTTTAATCCGTGTAGGCAGTGCTTACCGCCATGCAAATCCACTTAAACACTCTTACTAGTGCTTATATGTGCTTACTATTTGTGCTTAAACCTGCTTGTGGATTTGTGCTTAAACCTGCTTACTAGTGCCTTATTCATTATGACACTGACACTTCACATGTGCATTTAATGCAGTACTCCAGTTCACATTTAAATATTTAGTAGATTATACAGCAAATACATGAAAACAAATGTTCATATTCATATTTCACATGCAAAATGGTATGTGCTGCAGTGGGACTTGAACCAGGAATGCCTGCTCATTAGGGGGATGCTCTGCCCAGTACACTATTGCTGTGCTGATTCATTTGCATATATCTTCCTTGTTATCCTCTTCAGCCTTTTAAACTGCTTTAACCTTAGCTAAGCTATGGGCACACCTGCCCACCTACCACTAGCTGTAGTTGGATTTAAAAAAACATATTAAAGGTTTTTCTTCAGTGTATTTATATGTACTGTTGCTGTTGTAGATATGGGGGACTGTTGGTGGGGATATGTGGACACCTATGAGCGGCCTCACTCATGTATCTCCACTTTCTGATGTTCTACTTTGCAGGGGCATGTTTATTCTGAGAGCTCTGCTCTCAGACACACCCCCTGCACTTGTACTTACTCTGTCTAGGATTAGGAGTTCAGGCAGCGCACCTTCATTAATATGCATGGCACGCTACCATGCTCCTAATAAACAGCCACTTCTGTGCAGAACTAGACTAGTCCTGTATGGAAGATTAGTAAATCCGGGGGTCAGTGTTTATAACTTCCTTTAACAAATGTAGTTCTGAGCACTAGGAAACTAATTAATCTTGCTTCCTATAGTCTTCTAAGCCAGGAAATTACTTCTTCGGAACATTCTGAAGAAGTCATTGCTTATAAGGTGATGGAAATGATTAAAGAGTTTATTAAATTTTTGAATCCCCTCATTTCTTGTGTTTTTGGAGTGAGAATTTTTGTTCTTAGCTTTGTAATCATGCCAAACATCCTTTAAATTTCTTGTTTCAATCCTTTGAAATGGATACCAGTATGACGCCATTATCAAAGATTTCCGTCATTACAATACTCTCTAAAACAGGTAAGGACCCTACGTTTCTGCTCAAATATAGATCTATATCTCTCTCTCATTAATATAAACATTAACCTGTATGATATAATTTTAAAGATTTTAGTGTAATATTATTCTGCATACACAGGTGATCCACTGTGGCGACCCCTAACCAGGACCAGCCGAAGAAGAAGATTATTCTGCATACACAGGCTAGTTTGTTAGGAAGAGGTTGAACCCTGGCCATCAGAAGATCCTGTTCCCTTTCATGAAAGGACTGACATGGCTATCAGAGACAGCTATGACTTTATTATAGATTATGAAAAAGCACCTAACTCTCTTAGCCATTTTCGAGTGGATGGGACTCCCACAGGTATTCTTAAGTGCAGGTTGTGTACTTTGTGATTTTGCAGTGGCTATGGTTCTCACAACCTTTTAGAATTTTGCAATGGATACAGTTCACATAGCCAGGTCAATCCACTATTCAGATGTATGCTTACTGGCAGTAGAACTATTCCATGGAGTTATTTATCATTCTTTATTTTTTGTTATTTATTAAAGGCAGTGCGTTTTACTGGGTAACTAGTAAGGTTTTCTTTTTGCTGATGACTGCATCACTCATTATGACTGTACACTGTAAATGATTAATTTTTCCTTATTATGGCTACCTTGCCCTCACAAAGTTTGTCGGTCTTGCTGGTTTAAAAATTATTGCAGACAAAACTCAGCTGTTTGGTACTAATCCATTGATGAAAGCACTGTGGGCTTCTCTCACAAGACTATCTTCTCAGTGGTGTAAATTATCACATGGTATTTAGGTACTCTGTTTCATCAGAAACAAAATGCAATGGCAGATATCAACCTACAATAGGTTTAGTCCAAATTTTTGGGGAGGGTTCAGAGTGGGTGTAAAGTAAACTTTTGACATATCAGATGGACAGGACTAGTTAAAATGTTTGCAGTACCATAGTTTTCCTATCTACCAAGTCCATCTAGCATACCCTGGCTGGTGAAGATTTCTAAGCTTTTGTCACAGTTTATTTGGGACAGAAAGTGGTAAAGATTCAAAAGATATCTAGCCACAACCTCAGCAAGCACATGGGGTTTGGAATCTTGGACTGGGGAAGCTACTTGAATGTGTTTATTATAAGTAGGTTATTGACGGAAGATATGTAAGTGTTCCCTAAGTGGGAATTGATTGATTCAGAGAAACTTAGTTCAGACATGCCATGAGACCTTTCCTTGTTCATCTGCTCAGTGTCCAAGCACATTAGACAGTGGGTAACAACTCTTATTATATATGAAGCTCTGAAGGAGCTGCATAAAAGGACCCTCCAACAGTATAGTTGTGTGGCTGTCTGACTATAAGGGTGGGTGATCTCCCCATGAGAGATACAGTGTGAAAAGTGAGAAGAATTAAGTGGTTAGATGATCTGGCACAGGAAGTTGGAGGAATATATGTAATGTCTTCTTTTCAGTACATGCAAGCTGTATGGCAGTAAGATCAGAAGTAACACTGGAAGAATCTCAGTTTTAGGCATGCTATTGCTAGAGTCCCCCTTTCAGAATACTATTGCTCTTCCTTTCTTATTTAATTGATGCTCTTTTTGTGGTTGGAAAACATATTACATTCCTGGTTTGCACCTAGGGGCTTCAAACTCTCAGCAGCATCCCAACAAACAGTGAGGCTGCTTCTGGAAGAAATGCTTAGATGACGCCACAGTAAGGTTAGACTGTTAGGAGAATATTAACATTGGGACTGCAAGCAAAATATTAATATATGTTTATTAGGTTTCAAAGCATATATGCCCTTTTATAAAAAAAGACATTTTTTTTATCTTCAGTGGTTATTGGACCCTTGCAAGGAGTATAGCATGTGGGTTCTCAGGTAAGATCAGATGTTGCAATTTGTAGATCAACATTTTACATATATTTTGACATTTGGACTCAGGTTACTGATGTATGTTTCCTCTAAAATGTTGAGCTAGTTACGTTTTACAATCCCTTGTGAAATTAGTGCATTTTTTCTCAATAATTTTTTACAATTCCTTGCTAAATTACTGTAATATTCTCAGTAACATCTTACAATTTCTTCAGAAATGAATGTATTCCTCACAGTAATATTAAACAATTCCTTGTGAAATTAGTGTATTCTTCTCAGTAACATTTTACAATTCCTTGTGAAATGTGTATTCTTCTCAGTAACATTTTACAATTCCTTGTGAAATGGTTGTATTCTTCACAGTAACATTGCGCAATTCCTTGTGAAATTAATTTATTCTTCACAGTAACATTTACAATTCCTTGTGAAGCTAATGTATTCTTCTCAGTAACGGTTTACAATTCCTTGTGAAATTAGTTTATTCTTCTAAGTAACATTTTACAATTACTTGTTAAGTGATTTTTTTCTTCTCAGTTGCATTTTACAATTTCTTGTGAAATTAATGTATTCTTCACAGTAACATTTTACAGGTCTTTGTGAAATTGATGTTAATCTTCACAGCAACATTTTACAATTTCTTGTAAAAAGGGGTATGTTCTTCACAGAAAAAATTTCCTTGTGAAATTAGTTTATTCTAAACAGTAACATTTCAGAATTCTGTGTGAAATTAGTGTATTCTTCTCTAACACTTTACAATTATTTGTGAAATGGGTTTATTCTTCACAATAACATTTTACAATTCTCTGTGAAATGAGTTTATTCTTCACAGTAACATTTATCAATTCCTTATAAAATTAGTGTATTCTTCTCAGTAACATTTTATAGTTCCTTGTGAAATTAGTGTATTCTTCATATCAACATTTTACAATTCATTGTGAAATTAGTATATTCTTCACAGTACCATTTTACAGTTCCTTGTGAAATTAATGTATCCTTCACAGTGATGCTGCAGATCTTTCATTTGCAGAATGGACTGTCAAGTTGTCAACAGCTGTAAGGATTTATATTGCCTCACAGTGGTCAGTACAGCCAGTACCATACTCCAAACTGACACAGCAATCAGGGATCTAGGCACCTCGGTCAGCAACTCCCTCTTGTTCAGTCACAATGAAGCATTCGTAGCTGTAGAACAAATCATCCTTTACAGGTTAAATACAGTGATACCCTTAAGTCATTCAGAATGAACCTTGACAATTGGATGGGCATTCACAATTGTATTCCTTCATTTAGCCTTCTTGAAGTGTGAGGTATATCATTAGGACAGGCACTGGCAAGGTACAAATGGTCTCCCTACTTACTTGCCCTGTAATTCTTATGATCTTATGTCAGCTCACGTCACTGTGCTTTAAATAAAAAAAGCTGTACAGAATGATGTGGCATTACAGAAAAAAAATCATAGCAACCACACTGCAGTTACTGTCTTCTGGTCTCATGGTTGGCAGTCAACTGTAGGTAACATGTCTTAATATTTTTTTGGACAGGGTTTGTGGAATATCATCCATTTTGTGGAAGGTCAAAACACAACATCCCAGCAAACCAAACTGCCAGACACAAATGTCAGAAAAAGCCCAAAGATGACATCTCACACTGTAAGAATTTTTCACAGGGGTGCAAGTTCTCCTGCATCCTCCTGTAAGGAGGACAAGCCTCCCACTCCCATGAATTTATAAGTAGCAACCGTTATGCAAACATGATAAAGGAAGAAATCTCCCAGAGGAAAAGAATCTCAGCTGGCACATAAAGAAACTGTACTAGCACTGAGTTCCTACAGAAAACACTCATTAGCATTTTGATCTTTAAGATCTTCTGACTTGGCACCTGTTGCACAGCGAATGTAAACGTATTGACCTGTACTTAATACCAAGGGCTTGATTTCAAAAGACCTGCTCTCAGTGTAAGTGACCACTTACAATGAGAGCAAGCTGAAAGCAGGTCTTCTAGAATATGACCTCCGTAGCAAGCCTTTTTATAGCTAGGCCTTACATCGAAGTAAGTCACTTAACACTGAGAGTAAGTCTTTTGGAATCAGGGCAGACTTACACTAAGACCAATTCTTTTGGAATCTGGCCACGTCTTCCAGTAAGTTCAAGGACCAGATATTCTTTATCAATGGCAAAATTGAAGTCTGCATTTTTACTTTTACTTTTATAATGTATATGATAAATAAGCAGCTGGTGTGCCATCACTCGTCACTGACCAGAGGAAGACTTCAATGATCCATCATCATGTGATGAACCAGGGTGGTACTTTGCATGGATTACACATACAGTCGGTGGTCTAATGATAGGAATCTGCTGATTGAGCAAATCTGCAAATGGCTACAGAAAGCTTTCCATCTAGATCACGCATCTGTCCACTGCCTCCTTCACAACAGCCTATTCCACCTGCTGCATTTGCAGGTGGGCTACATCAGATGATGCAGGTGGGCTACCTGCTAGTGTGGAGCCAGAACTCTCTTCTAGTGAGGGACTCTTCAGATTCATCATCTGCATGCCCCTCAGCCACAGCCTCAGCAGGAAAGAGTCATGGTGTAGTTGCCTGCCAGATAAATCTATCATCCTTTCTGGACCATTTGTGAAGAGACAGAAAGGGACTTAGCCATAAGTAATTCTATCCTGACAAAAGAATGCATATATTTATCAGACATGCAAGCACCTGTGAGCGTGTGATGGGAGGGCACTAATTGTGGTTGGCCACAAGTCTTTCCTGTCCCCTGAGGAAGGTGACATGACTGTTGTTGTGCCCTTCACATGCCAGAAGTAAAAGCACACACTAGAGAACTGTGATAACTGTAAGGTGAAGTCCTATACATAAATATCCACAGATAGAATCCCATATGTCAATATCCACAGATACAATCCCATGCATAAATATCCACAGATACAGTCCCATACGTAAATATCCATAGCTACAATCCCATATGTAAATATTCACAGATACAATCCCATACATAAATATCCACAAATACAATCCCATATGTAAGTATGCACAGATACAGTCCCATACTTAAATATCCACCGATACAGTCCCATACTTAAATATCCACCGATACAGTCTCATACTTAAATATCCACAGATACAGTCCCATACCTAAATATCCACAGATACAATCCCATACTTAAATATCCACAGATACAGTCCATTACTTAAATATCCACAGATACAATCCCATACGTAAATATGCACAGATACAGTCCCATACTTAAATATCCACAGATACAATCCCATACGTAAATATGCACAGATACAGTCCCATACGCAAATATCCACAGATACAATCCCATACATAAATATGCACAGATACAGTCCCATACTTAAATATCCAGATACAATCCCATACATAAATATCTACAGATATAGTCCCATACTTAAATATCCACAGATATAGTCCCATATGTAAATATCCTGAGCTGCATGACAGACAGCAGGTAGATTGATGCTGCTCTGCACATTTGCTAACATACTTAACTAGAAGATGGCATAGTTATACATGGGAAAATATCAAGCATTGTCCACTCAACATGTCACGGTATAACATAACCCTACCATAGAACAAAGCCTTCCATAAATCCACAAGAAATGTAGTTGCCACATTATATTCCATACACCATAATATCCACTTGACTTGGAAGATGCATACAATAGCAGACATAGTGCCAAACCAAAAATAAGACAAAAGAGAAAAAATATAAAAAGACATAACAATGCATCGACTTGCTATATTATTCAGGGTGTTTTTGCCTAACCTCCACTTTCTATGCATGAAGCTCCTCGAACCTTCTCTGTAGTACATGGTACTTTAGCTGTTCCAGTGTACTACCATTTACAGTGACACTATCAGAGCAAAAAGAATGGGGGGAGCAGAGCAAGTAGATGCCCATGCCGCCAACCTGTGGAGGACACCAAACAGTTTGACAGATTACAAGCTATTAAGTGATTGTGTCCACTTAACGAATGACAGATTATGAACTGTCACATTGCACTTTTCTTTTTAAGTGTAGCAACAAGTTATTAGGTGTGAGAGCTTACAAGCTGTCATTATGTGATCACGTTCATTTATAGGCAATGACAGGTACAAAATGGGTGGCATGGCCAACATGTGTGCTTAGTTCTGTCAGAAGTAGAATGCACCTCTGATAAACCAGCAGCTTTGAAAGCTGTAATATGTGTCACTCTGCCACAATTTTGAAATTCTGTGGCAGCTGCAGAGCGTACTGCATATCAAGGGCTGAAAATGACATCTCTGAAAGGTGCATAACAAAACTTATGTACTTTTCTTCCAAAAATAAAGTGTGTAACAATGCACTGGATTATGATCTGTTACCCAATCAAAATTATTTGTGCTAAATAGTGGCTTTGTATGTGCCCTAGTGTATTACAAGTTTTAAAATAAAGATAAGGAGTGCAAAGCATCTTATGCTGCCCTATAAGCAGTGGGCAGAAAAAACTGCACCTCTAATCTAAAAGATGTTAGACACTCTGCTCTGATACATTTTTGTTGTTTGGGTGGCAGAAAAAGTGTTACAGCTACCAACAGTGTCAGAATGTTTCCAGTGTGGTTCTCTTTTGGCTAGTAACACAAATCTTGTTTACAGGTCTTACTTTAACAGATTTATTACTGCTAAGTTCTTATGTATGAAGCTTTTGATTTCAGAGTGCAGTCAGCACACTCAGTTTATCATAGGTAGGTAGACAAACAGACATTTATTTCAACAGGCACAATCAGTGAAAGTACTGATCGCAGCATTCTCCCTTTTTTCAATTGTGATGTAACCCTTATGACAGTGAAGTTTGTTAAAGGCCAGTAACTCACAAGCTGAATCATTTTAGCTTTGAACCTATGAAACGTACTCCAATTCAGGGACTGCTGCCTCTTCACAGAAAGTAAATACATTATCTCAAGGGGAATCTACAAGACTGCCACATAGGAAACAGTGCACATATTCAGAGACACTATTTTGGGTCATTCAGGTAGGAGTTAATGCAAGGTTTGGTACTTAAGTTTGTTCCTAATAAAGCACTTCTGTCCATCTGTCAGTCTTACTAATATCACCATAATAAAAACAGTACTTAGATCATTGCTATTATTGTCACTTCCTCTGTCTCTTTCTTTCTCTGCAGATCACACTGAATTACCCTATTTTCATTTAAAACATGCTTTACCTTTCTAGTTAAAAGGTCATATTAACTAGTTCACTAGGGGATAAAAGTCTTATAACACATATCTGCCTTTTTCATCTGCTTTCTTTTGAGCTTCCCAGGAATAAATATGTGACAACTGACCAAACAGACTACAAATGACATTGCTTATATGTTGCACTAATTAGCATCACCTAGAAATCACTGCAACAAATGTTTGCACACTAATAGGTCATTCTGGTGGAGGATAGTGAATTGGATTAAATACTACCCTAATGGACATAAGACTTATGTGGTTATAGTTTCTCTTCTGAATTATTTACTTCTGTTTACTGTTGCATACTACAAGATCATTTTGTGCCTGTCAAAATTGATAAATATTACGCAGGTCAGCAGCACTTAACCTAATGATACTGCTGTATTTCTTTGAATAGTGTGTTTTCAGAACTGTCATCTCACTGACAGTAACAAAAGATAATTGAAAAGGCATTTAAGAAGCAGCTTTTTCTAAGATTAGTGATGTACTAAGACCATAATGCTGACTGTATCATGTAGGAAAGAACATTACAATAATAATTGCATTATTACAAGTGTCATTCAGTAACATAGGTAAGTAGTCCTATAGCTAAGCAATTTAACAGGCATTCCAAACAGTATCAACATTACTTGTTTTATATTGTTAATACAAAATGTTTACTTTTATTATCTTACCACCATCAAATGAAGACAGTCTGCCCTGGTAGAAGTGGAAGCCCGGAGGGGGGTCCGGTCCCCACGGAAGTCAAATGAAGACAGCAAGGCAGCTCTCAACAAAACTATGTCCCAAAACCCTGCAGAATGAAGTTCCACCATAAACATTACATAGAACAAAATATTCAAAGCTGCAGAGAAAATGTGTTCTCAGCTCCAGTGGACCCTGTCATAAACCCCTACAAATCAAGACGTCCATTATATTGATCATTGCTGCCGTAGCCTTAGCTATATGGTTTATAGCCTGCCAAGCTTCCAAAGCTTCATGGCATCTTACATGTGCCCAAACTCAGGATGACCCAAATAAAAGACAAGTTTGGGTGCCAAGCTCTTCAGAGCTTTACTGCCACCTAAGACTACATTCCTCTGAGGCTTTTTAGGATTGGCAGTTGGCTTGCAGCATTCCTTTGCTAGCCAGATACGCTTCCTTTGAGGAAAAAAAAACGTCCATTTAATTGTTTTTGTTGATTATTAATACTTTCCTCTTGAGGATAGTTATTTTAAAGCCAACAAAAGCATAACCAGCACTCATTCAGGGATAGTTGTTCTCTGGTTTTACAATATTTGTGTGAGGTTCCTTTCTTTTGGCTTTTCTTATTGCCTCCAGAAAGGTTCATTTATTGGCCATTTCAACATGTCTGCCCATGGACCCTCCTCTTTCAAGGCTTTCTAATGTCAAAATGTTTTTGAAAGGAGTTTCAGGTGAGTGCGCCTCCAGGCATTTCTGCAGTTACCTCCTACTGTGCCTCAAGATGTCAATTATTGCTTGTTCATATTTGCATTAATAATTCAAAAAACATGCCATATACAATGTATCAGACTATTTTATCTTGAAGCATACATGATGACAAATACAATTGTATTAGTATTTGACCTCTGTCAATGAGTATCTGTTAGAATTGTAAGGTGATAACTTCATTTTTAAAGGGTCAAGCCACACCCACTGGGAGTTAAAGGTATGCATGCAAAAGAGCTGTACTGGAGGGAATGAGTTAAGAGGCCTCCAAGAAAACCCGTGGCCCCTTCCTGGCATCATAATTTTGTTTTAGAGAAGCTAACACTTGGCTCCATTTGAAACAGTTAATCTAGTTGACTTGAAGTTAACATGAAAAACAGTTTTACTGATTGATCTGACCTCTAAAAGAAAAGTATCTGAAGTTGCAGGCTCTTATGGTTAAGTCAAGCTCAAGTCTGACTCATTTTCCACAGAGACAGGGTTTATTTGACCAGTAGGCATAATGGTTAAGGTCTTCGCTTCCCATGCACAAGGTAAAAGGTTCAATCTTGACCACTGCCCAATGCCTGTTTTGAGTTTGCATGTTCTCTCTGTGTCGCTGTGGGATTTCTCCCACCTCTAAAAAACATGCTGAGTGTTTCCATCTCAAGCTCACCTAAGAATAGAGTTGTAGGCAGCAGCACAGACTCTAGATTGTGCCCTATAAGGGTTGAGGTGTATAGGCCAATTGCTTTGGGCATCTACTGTAGTGTAAAGTATCCTCAAGATAGGAGAACATAGATCACAGACTGCACACCTTGGCAGGGCTAGCCACTCGACGGTGTAAAATATGGTGCCAGAAGATCTGATCATATTGACTAATATCTAAATGGGCATATGGGTATTTGCCAGTAATAAGTGGGTTAAGGATCCGCTCTATTCCATGAACCCATGCTAATGGTGGCAGCGAGGGATATGTGCCCCTAGTGGCCAGTGTGTACCTGCCATAAAGCCCAGCAGCCCAGGATCAAGGAAATACTGGCTGGCCAGTGTCCAGTTGCCCAGCTTGGGTTATCTGGGTTAGCTCTGTTGAGCAAAAGCTAGACATAAAACCAATCAACCTGCCAAACATGAACTAAGAATTGCCACACTAAGTGTAGGTTCACTGACAGGATGAGGCTTAGAAGTGGATGACATGATGGTAAGGAGGAGGCTAGATATCCAATGTATCCAGGCAACAAGGTGGGAGGGCAGTGTAGCAAAGCCATTTGGCTTGGGATCTAGTATCTACTACACAGAAGGAGGACAGACTAGAAATGGTGTGGGAATTGTGGTGGTGAAGTGCTTCAGAAGACAGTGAGGGATGTCTTCAGGATTTGTGATAGACTTGTGGCATTCAGACTTCAGTGTAAGGATAGGGCACTATTCATAATTTCAGCCTATGCCCCACAACAGGGTTGTAATAGTGAGGAAAAGAGTGCATTCAGACAGCAGTTGCAGGACCTACTAGATAAAGCAAGACAGCAGGAACTGGTGTCGATAATAGGTGACCCGAATGCACATATCAGGACATACAGAACAGGATATGAGGACTGTCTGCGCCCACATGGATGGGGCAAGAGGAATAAAGAAGCAGAAGCGATTCTAGATTTCTGTCTGGCAAATGACTTGGTAGTAGATAGCACATGGTTCAGAAAAAAGAGACAGTCACAAGATCACATACAAAAGTAGCCAAAATGCAACTCTGGTAGACTTCCTCCTAATAAGGAAAGGGCACTGGAGTAGAATCAGCAATTACAAAGTCATCCCCAGTGAAACAGTCACCCCACAGCATAAACCACTGTTGACCACAATCAGCTGCAAGCAGTGGTCAGAAAAGGCTCTAGGGTCAACAGAGACCAGGCTGAAGACCTGGAAGTTGACTGGAGAAAAAACACAATAGTTCAAGGAATTACTCAGGACTATAACACCTCTAGAAGAAGAGGAAATAGGAAGAGGTGAAGAAGAATGTCAGCACCTCAAAAGATTAGGTGTAATAAGGTCTACAAAACAGATAAGTTGTTGAGCCAGGTATGGAAATAAGGTACATAAGGAAAGCTGGTGGTGGAATGCATAAATCCAGGAAGTCATCAAAGAAAGAATGAGTGCAGGAAAAAGTAGGAGATTAAAAAAAGACAGACTAGGCTAGGAAGGACTACTGGAAGAACAAAGCATCAGAGGCAAACTACCAACTTAAAGAAAGTGACTCTGTAGGTGGCACAAAGAAACTCTATCAGGTTGGAAGGCAAAGACAGAAAGATAAAAAAGATAGTCAGACACCCTTCATAAGGGATGCCAGCAGCAACCTGCTTACCAGTCCACAGGATACCAAAGGCAGATGGAAGGAGTATTTCCAGCAGCTTCTGAATTAAGGAAACCCCACAGAAGCTGTACTGCCCCTAAAACAGCCTACTATGAGAGAAGAGGAGGAGCCTATCCTAGAAGATGTAAGAATAGCACTATGTAAAATGAAGTCAGGAAAAGCAGCAGGCTCATATGAGATCACAACAGATAAGCTAAAGATGTTGGGTGAGATAGAAGAGAAAGACATATCCCAGGTGACTGGAAAATAAGTGTTCAAGAACAAAGGGGACATTCACAACTGTGGTCAGGATAGAGGTATCAAACTCCTATCACACCTCATAAAAGATTTGGAGAGAATGACCGATACACAAATATGCACAGTAGTAGAAAGTAACATGGGAAACGAGCAGTTTGGATTCAGATTGGGATGCAGCACAACCTTCCAGAAGTCTGCAGTGAGACAGATACTTAATAAGAAGCTAGAAATAAGGAAAGAGTCCAAATGGGCATTTCTAGACTTGGAGAAAGCATATGACAAGATCCCAAGAAAGCAAATTTGGGTAGTCCTGTGGTGGTTTGAAGTCAAAGAATCATTGGTAGAGTTAGTCCAAGCTATGTACAAGGACCCCATGACTCCAGTAAGAACAATGTTCAGTCTTACAGAGTGACTCCCAGTGGGAGTGGGTGTGAATCAGGCACGTGGGATGAAAATGAGTACAGATAAGAAAGTTGTAATGGCAGCAAATGGAGGAAATCAGAAGAAGCTGAAAATTGAAATAGAAGGGAAAATAGTAGAACTGGTTAACAGCTTCAAGTATGTGGGAGGGGTGGTTGAAGAGAAGCGAAGTCCAAATGAGGAGGTCAAAGCTAGAATCGTGGGGGCCAGAGCCAACTAGGACAGAGTGTCAGGGGTAGCGTATGACAGAAGACAGTCAAAGAAATTGAAAAGTAAGGTGTACAAAATAGTGGATGTTACCAGTACTTCTGTATGGTACAGAAACCTGGGTGGTAAAAACAGAGCAGTTGAGGAAGTTAGACATGATGTAGATGAACTGCCTGAGATGAGTGGCAGGATGCACACTGTGGGGCAGATGAAGAAATGAATACATTGGAGCAGAAGCCCAAGTAGCTCCAACTGCAGAGGAAGTTAAAGAAAACAGATTATGGTGGTTTGGGCACACATGCAGGAATGCAGAAGACAATCTATTGAAGAAGATTTGAGACAGACAAGAAGAAGTTAAGAGAAAACAAGGGCATCAAGCAAAAAGATGGATGGATTGTGTGAAAGAAGACCTGTGACAGTCAGGCATGAGTGTCAAAGAAGGTAAGAGGGCGGCACTGAATAGGAAGAGATGGTGACAAGCAACATGACCCCCTCATCCCATGAAGGAAATGGGAAAAGGGGGTTAATAATGATAATGACAGTGTTTCTTTGAGAGCATATCTGTCTTTTATGTCTAAAATGGTATCCAAGTTTACTTTAAGGCAAACTATCCATTCCAGTTTCTTTACTGATTTTAGCAGACGAAGAAAGGTCACTCTATACCTTAATATCCACTGACAACTCTGCTACTATCTTGACAGAACTAAATCTTCCAGATCTTTAGATCTCCTCTTCTTTTCTACAGACTATATACAAATGGTTATTTATTGCTATTACCTTTTGTCATACTCACCACAATAACTTTTTCCAGGCAGGTTCAAGGTATACTGTACCTTGGCCTTGTCTTCATATATGGCTTTTCAGACAGGATTGGATTCTAGAAGCATTGCAGAAGCTGCACCTTGGTCCTGTAAACATACTTTAACAAAGCACTAGAAGCTTAATTCCTTCCTGAGGTCTAGATCAGGCTTTGCTATGACCTTTCCCCAGGGCTTCTTGGATGCTTCTCCTTCCACCTCCCAAATGTAATTAGCTATGGTAATCACCACCATACCTCTCAACCTCTTAGAGCAAGAAATCTGGACAAAGCCATCACTAATGGGGACAAAGGTCCAAAAATAAGGATACTTTTTAAATATTGCTCTTACAAACTTAGAATTAGATAGAAATTGATAGAATAACAGGTTTTGCATTAGCATGATGTCTGACATTATTTTCTGACTTTAACCCTTAATGATTTGCTAATGATTTGCCAGAAAACCACAATTTTATGAGAATCTGATCAAAAATATGAGGCAGAAATATGGACATTCAGCGATAATCTGTATAGCTGAGAGGTATGATCTATACATATAGCTAAAGCTGCTGCAGCAGTGATCAATATGATGAACATAGTACAGTGGTATAAGTAAATTTACCATAACAGTACATATTTGAATGATCAATCTTGCAGTAGACGTTCCCTCCCTCCATTTCCCCCGTTTCTTGGTGTGTCATTTATGCCAGGGAGTGATCTTGTGTTTTTCCCAACATCATCCTTTCAGGGTTCATTCTCCCTCTGTCTGCTGGCAGGAAAGTTCTGAAGGGCTTAGCACTCAAAGCTGCCTGATATTATAGGGTCTGGGAAGATGCCCTGATGCTTTGGAAGCTGGCCGGCTGTTATATCTTTGGCAGGATATAACCTATATAGCTAAATTCGAGCATCTGATTGTTTGCTGAAAATCAGGTATTGTACAGTTACACTGCTTAAAAGGAAACAGTTTGTAAGCAATACAATTAGCTAAATAATATTTTGTAGAAAGATACAATAGAGCTGGAGCCTAGCAGCAGGACCACCCATATATATCAAGTTTATACGCCCAAAAATTATGCGCCTGCTTCCGTAAATATACTTTTATTGTATTTTCCGCAGATTTAGACTGTTGGGTGCAGCGATGCCGTTACTGTTAAAAATGCTTAGAGTGAGGAATGCATAACGACAAGGTGTAAATATTGTATGCCCAACATAGTTCTAACCATCTTTCTAGGAGCACTGTCAGATTAAAACCATCAGCTGAACCATCGTACTAATAAACACCCAAGCATCTTCCTTCCCACCATTTGCACGCGTCATTAGGAGGAGTTGTTCATTCACATTCGATGGGGGGGGGGGGGTCTCCTGAAGTTTATGCTTGGTAAATACTGTACTTGCAAGCAGTGTGAAACTTTGAAGGCTTTCCTAATTAACCGAGCGAACGATTTTGCAAATCAGCCGGCTAGGAGCCAGCTGGAACAAATGATCAGAAGTCATTATTGGATTGCTGTGGTAAGGTTGAAGAAATGCAAACTCGAATTAAATCCCTTTGCGAAAAAAATGTCTGTGTGAGACAGTTTATTGACTTCGGTGCGCAGACAGCTGTAATAAAAAGTTGAAGAGCAGCTATGCTTGCACTGATGATGCACGCGCTGTTTATGCAAGCCTAGTTGTCTCGCTCCGCGCCCTCCTGACAGTGTGTTTGTGTTATTCTGTTTGCAACCCCCTCCCACCCCCAGTCACACCTGCTTCGCAGACAGCTGAAGCTGGACGTATTCCCTTGTCGCCGCGAACTCCAGTGTGCATCATCCTTGCTCTTACCTGCTCATGCTCTTATCATCACTTAACAAGAATAAAGGATTCAGTTTAGCCACCTACAGGTGCTGCAGTTTCCAGGTGACTTCCTATGTGTTATCTTGGTCTTAACCAAATAATATTTCAGTATAGGGAATTGCAACGTGAAATTGTGATTTTGCTGCGATTCACTTCAGCCAGCTTTTCTCGTAGTCGCCTCCTGGTTCGTTTCCTGCTTTTAACTTGCATTTTCCTTTTTCTGAAGCCGCTGCTCTACCTATTCAACGGTTGTTAGTAAGTATTTTTTCTCTTTTAAGTGGCGTCTTTACTTGCATAAATGCACTGTATGGATGAAGTAAGCTCCAGAATACAAACATAGGATGTGGTAAAGGGTACATAAGAATTAATTCATCCACAAGCCCTTTTTCCCCATTTTTGCACATGGGGTCGGGGTGTCACTTCAACAGCAAAAATTATCTAGAGCCAAGCTTTACACCACCGGGTGGTTATACCGTTAATATAACACCGTTATATATGGGTTTCCCTACAACTGCATGAGCTCAGCTGTCTGTTTCTAATTAAATTAATGAAGTCTTTATTAGCGGTTAGATGCGTTAGCAATTAAGGACAGTTGTGAGAGATGCACACCAGAACACATACGCATCTGTTTAGTTCTTCACAACTATTTCTTCCTGTAGTGAAGACAGACATGGATGATATTTCAAAGATACAGCTGAAGCCATTTGTGTATCAGTCTGGCAACTTGATGTATTATTATTACCTACAGTGTGCATCATCTAATGTAAGACAACCATGGCTGACACTTTGTTTGATATTGCAGTATTACACATTAAGCTTGCCCAAGGTATTCACTTTGCATTGAGTTTTGTTGCCAGTTTTAAAACCTGTGCATTTCTTTGAGGTATAGAAAGATGAATACCTTATTTCACACTAGTATTGTGATGTTGTTTTTGTCCAGTTTCAAGTCTCAATTTAGTGTAAAAAATAAACTAAGGATAAAGAGGAGTTACTGTCTGTGCTTGTGGGTAGGCAATTGTTATTCTAGTTTGACTACTACAGTTCAGTGACTATATTTTAATAATTTATTTTCCTTATTGCGTTCGCAAAAAAACTGTGTGTGTGTGCTTTGGGGATTGTGGTTTATAAAGCTGATCCATTCTTCATTTCTAAAGAAGTAAAAATATAACTGGATCATACATAACTTCCTAGACTAGGCAGAAATCATCTCTACCTAACCAGAAAAATAGTGTGACAATTGTTCCTACAGCCTTTTTGAACAGTTCAAGTTTTCCAACCTTAGGATTTCTGTAGCAAGGTTTGATGGGTATTAAAATATTTAACCAGTCCTACCACTTAGTGTATCAAGATTAGTTTATAGTATTTTAATTTTCAACTGGTCTTACTATTTCAACTTACCAAGGAAGTTTTGTTCCAGTCCTAAATGGCACCCCACACTTTCTCTTTCATAGGAACTTGAGCTGTACCTTAGTTATGCAAATAATTTTAAATTACTCTTATTAAACTCTTTTGGTTAGCCTTGTGGGTTGAGGTATTGATAATTTTTATAGAGCATTGATGGAAGAACTACTGGCTTGCACAAACATGTCACCATTAATTTTGTGTTCATATGCAGTAGCCTTTAACGATACTTGGGAATTAGCTGGTTGCAAAACAAATCTTTCATTTCAACATGTTTAATGTTAATCTTCTTTCTTTCCCTTCTCTCACCTGTTTTTCTCTTTCCTCCATTTATTCCTGCTTTGTTAATGTATTTCTGTGATTGTAAAAAGACATTGACATTAAAAAGTATATCCTATTTTTGCATACATTTATACTGTATTTTCAGCATTTCAATGTCAGGTCATGGCTGAAAACTTGCCAAAAGGTCTGCAGGTGATCCTACCCTTCTAAAACACAGCAGTTAAACATACTAATGGTTAAGGTGTTTGCCTTACAAACACAAGGTGCAGGGTTTGAGTCTCACAAGGGATAACTGGCTAGGCTTAAAATGGCTCGCAAGGGCAGTTAGCTTAGTACTAATCTATGAACCTACAGTGGTGCTGTGTACTTCCTTTTTAATAGGAGCAAATATTTATGAGTAGAGTAGTAAAAGGGCTGTTCTCAAATCAAGTATTATAATAAAAAATCTAACATCATTTTCTCTAATAAAAAAATGTTCAATCTGGTATGCTCGCAAAACAAACTTCATATTAATCAGTGAATTATTTAATTTTACGGACAAATGACAAAGATTTTAAATGGCAAGTAATACATTCACCTATAATCTCTTTTTGGTTCTTATTAAAGTCATCCGATTAGAATAAAAGTATTACTGATAATCAAAAAGTAAGAAGGGATAAAGTAGTCAAATAAAAAAAAATAGTGGGTGAGAAATGTAATACTTTAGCTGTCAAAGGACTAAATATTGGGTCTTTGGATTATCAACAAGGGTTAAAACTTGGATTTGCAAAAAGTAGAAAACTGCAATTGCTTTACAAAGGGCCATCACCCTCGGACTGCATGCTTGGCTTTCCTGACGAAAAAGTTGTGCAATTCCATTAAGATAAGAAACCAGTTTATTGCTATAGTTTCTCCTTGGGGTTATTTAGGTAATTTTTATAAATACATGGTCAAATACAGAACCGACATCACCCTGAGTTGTTTCTTCTTTATTAATTGTCTTACTTATGCTAAGACAAGAATTTACGTAGAGGTGCCTTCATGTACACTCATCCCTGCTCCCGTTTACTGATTGTTCACTAGTGATATCTCAGATATGGTTTAACATTGTAATGCTTCTCCAGCCTCATCAGTTGAGCCCGCCAAGTTCACTGAATATGTGGTTTGTTATCTCTTTTTTTTTTCTCATTTAGGGCACGAGTATTTTGATTTGCTTCTATAGCCAAAGACAACTGAATCATTTTACTCTTTAAAAATTAAACCTCTTTGGACAAAACCGTATAAAACAGAAACTTTGTTGGAAAAACTAATCTAAAGCAAACAAGACATGTATTATCAGGCTTATAACAGACAGTGAGATCATCCCCTTATTTTGTCAAGTACAAATTGTACTTTAAGATTGTTTGTACAACTTTTATGGAAGCTTATGGATCAAGTGCTAAAGTCAGAGGCTGCTGTCTGAGAATGATAGAAAACCATACATGAAGCAGCTTCATGCCTTCAGTGAGACTGGAATAGCAATGACATAAATACTTTATGTGAGGTAGTTTTCAAACTTTACCAAGTAGCAGTTTACATAAATTGTTAATGCGTTACCATATATTTACTGCAGTCAAAAATAGGTAACTAGTCATGTCACTGTAAATGCCTGTATTACCTACCTCTCAGGACCGTGCTTTCACTTTTGCTTGAGTTGACAATTAGCCTAGGATATCAAACTATTACACTCCTGGCCAATAACCAGATAGTGACCAAAGGAGAAAAATCAAACTTGCTTCTTTGTGTCCATGAGGAAAACACCTTAACTATTATGGGAATTTCCAGTCCTGATGAAATCCTCTCCAATGGTACCTGAGCCAAAGAAGTATAAGAAATAATCAGTCATAGATGGTAACCTTCAGAAATGTTCCTGTTCAGGGAGGGTAGAGCTTCTGACCTTCATACTGCTTATTTTGTGAACAAACAGCACAAAGGAAAGTGGAAAAATATATTGTTTCTGCAGGTTTCTATGACACAAATAGATGTATGACAGTGATGACTGCCTCATCATCAAAGATATGTCATTTATTATCCATGTCAGCATGTGAAGAAAAGCCACACACACTCACATAATTTATCAATTGTATTTACTCAAGTAAAAAATACACACACACACACATACGGGTCCTCTGTATTTTGTCAAATGCCATTTCTTCAACAAATGTAGAGGGTGTTCTTTGATGTTGATGGTATGGACAGCCGAGTGGTGGAAATGTTGATGATGTGTAATGTCGAGACAGGTGT
This sequence comes from Protopterus annectens, assembly GCF_019279795.1. Classification (NCBI taxonomy): domain Eukaryota; kingdom Metazoa; phylum Chordata; order Ceratodontiformes; family Protopteridae; genus Protopterus; species Protopterus annectens. Next base: position 1,214,230,829 of record NC_056733.1, on the reverse strand, counting down.
GTGTGTGTGTGTGTGTGTGTGTGTGTGTGTGTGTGTGTGTGTGTGTGTGTGTGTGTGTGAGAGTTAGGGTCAGGGATGAATAAAGGATAGGTGTTGTATGTTTGTGTGCGAGTTTGTGTATTTTAGGGTTAGGGTCAGGGTTAGGGTACAGATATAGTGTTTTCGTTTGTGTTTGTGAATGTTTGTATGTCCAAGTGTACCTTGTGCAGTGGCCATGTTATGGAAAGGATTTTATGAAGGTAAGATATAGAGTTAGGGTTGAGGAAAGGGGCAGTGTCAGGGTTTGGGATAGCATCCATTACTAAGATAGTGCAGATGGGTTGTGTTATGGGGGGGTTAGTGTTAATATTATGAGAGAAAATAGTTTTCCTTTCTCAGTATTATTTCATTCATTCTATATTTTTTGCTTTTTGTATTGTCTATGTTCGAACTTTTTGTTGGTGTTTTCAGTTCAATATTAAAGTAGTTTGATAATACACAGTAGATCTATATATATATATATATATATATATATATATATATATATATATACACGTGTGTGCGGGTCTGCTTCAGTAGACCGACTTTACACTTACCTGAATTGCAGCTTACGGAGACAACAACACCAACATTGCAATAAACAGAACCTGAACATTACTGATTCTTTTTACAGGGAATGGAGACACTTGGCCAACTTGGAGAAATTTGCCCTTTTTCCCCCCTGTAGTGTGACCCAGGAGTTGGTATATTTAGTTAGGGGGGTGCAGCCCCCCACATGGGTGGGTTTGACATACTTCAGTGTGTCATTTTGTTAAAAGTTGGTAAAGTGTCTTCTTTCCCTGTAATAAAACTTTGGTAATGTGACAGTTCAGTGTATTGCAATTTCTGTGTTGTCATCTCGGAAATCTTCATTTCAGGTAAGTATAAATTCGCTCTACCTATGTAGACTCATATGTAAGGAGATTTTTTCTGGGATAACATTTCATACAGATTCCACGTAGTAAATGCAAAAGTAAAACAAGGGTTGAATTGAACCAATCATCACATCATTTACTTGTGAGAATCTTCTTAATAGTATATAACTATGATTTCAATATTTAAATTCTGTATATAGCTCTGCTATCAAGATATCTTCCGTGTGTCATTTAATGTTATAGACTCAATATGTAGAAGAGGTAACATTTGCAGTTAGTTAACACATTGAGGGCATGCTAATATATGAACACAAACATAACTAAATAAGTTGAATTAGTTAAAAGTATTGAATATCTGTCATTCTGTAAGGGCACTACTGTTTTGTTAATTCTGAATCTTCTCTCAGTACTCTAGTCCTGGAGGAACATCGTACATAGTATGTATTAACCAGGATTATTAGAATCCGTAACTGAGGGATCCCTGTTTCCTTGTTATTGATACATTGCAGTGAATGTATTCAGTGCATCATGTCCAGTATACTGAAGAAATGTTGGTAATGGAATGTTTTAACTCTTTTTTTCTACCGTGTAATACTAACATGGATATATTTACATCAACAAGAAAACAAACATGGTACAATCTTCATCTATCCCTTAATCTTGCAAATAGTGCTGTTACTTTATCATGTTTTTAAAACACAAAATTATGGTTTGAGTTGTAAATGAATCTCTAAGCGCCTAATTGTTTTAAAATCCCAATATTTTAGAATAATTATCAAGTATTTTTCTTAGAACCATCCCGTGGCACCAGAAAACTCTTTAACACAAGTATAATAATTTTTTCTTGTTTTGATAATCTGTTTTATTATGCATGTTATTTTGTGTTTTAACACAGATAACTCATTGTAAGATAGTTGTTCAGGTCTAATGCCATGACTGTTTATCCCCCAAGATGCCACAGATTAAAGTAACATTGCATATTATTTCTTCTTAAATATAGGTTCAAAGGTTCATAGGTTCATACTAGGCTATCTGCCCAAGGGCATTTATAAGCCTAGCCCATAGTTATGTGGCTTTCGCCACCCCTTTAGTTTGAATAAAAACTATGCCTATCACTTTGCTGTGCCTCTGTCAAGCAGTGACACTGAAGTAATCCCTGGGGTATATCTGCGATCTCCCATCCATTGGTCAAGATTCCTCTTGAACAAGGCCAGCGAGGTGCTCTGCCTCACATGTACCGGGATTTTGTTCCACAGCATAGGGAGTCTCTGGGTGATGAATCTGTCCCTCCAGCATGTTCTATTTCTAACCGTGTCAAGGTTTAAGTCTCCCACTCTTGTGGTTCTGAGGGATCTAGATTTTTTGAGGTGAAGCATATTCATCAAATCTGGGTTTGACATGGCCTTGTATGTCAGGCACAGGTCACCTCTGAGCAAGCGGTATGAGACTGAATAGAGCTGGAGTTCTTTCAGTCGGGCAGCATAAGACATATTTTTGAGACCCTTTATCCTTTTGGTGAGGAACTTTTGGGGCCTTTCAAGCTGCAGCAGGTGTCTGGTCAGATACATTCCGAACGGGGCATTGTACTCAATCATAGGTCTAATGAGTGATGAGTACAGGGGGACGATGACCTTCCTTGATCTAGATGTGAATCCCTTCATGATCAGGTGGGCGATATAGAAGGCTTTCCTAACTACTTTAGCAACATGAGTGTCAAACGAAAGGCTACTGTCAACCTGGGTCCCCAGATCCCTGATTACTTTTTCTGTGCTCAGTGGATTGCCACCTATATGGTAGCTAGGGGTAACCTTGTTTTTCCCAAAGGGTATGACTATGCATTTTTTGGCGTTTAACTTCAGGCCATGGCTCTGGCACCAGTTATCCGTTTCTGTGAGGCCCTTCTGGAGGATATCTGTGTCAGATGTGTTTTCGACTATGGCGCCCAGTTTGCAGTCATCTGCAAACTTTGTCAGCCATAACCCTCCTGTGTTTGCTTGTACTTCAGAAAAGTAGATGCCGAACAAGAGTGGACCCAGGACTGAGCCCTGTGGGACACCACTTGTGACAGGCTTTGAGTCTGACATGGCTCCAGCAACTCTGACCCTGTGGGTTCTATCACTTAGCCAGTTTGCAACCCATCTTGTGATGTATGGGTTTACATTCAAGCTGATGAGTTTTTCGATGATACCTGAGTGGGGTATTGTGTCGAAGGCCTTTGCCAGGTCAAGGTAGGCTGTATGGACTGCCTTTCCCTCATCAATGGCCTTGGTGACTGTATCGAAAAAGTCAACCAAGTTTAAGAGGCAGGATCTGCCTTTGACAAAGCCAAACTGGGTTGGATCCAAAGTCTGCAAGTTCCCTATGTCTTTATTTATGAGTTCCATTATGATCCTCTCCATGGCTTTGCAGATAAGGCTTGTCAAGCTAATGGGGCGGTAATTTCCAGGGTCTGTGGAGGCACCGCCCTTATGAAGTGGGACCACAGTCGCCATGCGCCACTCCTTGGGTACGTATCCCTTTATAGTAAACATTCTATATGGTGTTCTTCAGAGCAGAAATGATGTTGTTAGGAGCATACAGTCACCCAGTGCTATGTTGTTTGAATAAATCCTTTATTTAATTTTCTTGTTTGTTGCAGGGTCTTGATTTGGATTCAGAAAAAAAAAAACTGAACAGTATCAAATAGGGCAGTACCTCTTAGTTGGTTGTCACATATTAGATTCATATGCATCTTCTTGCCAATACTATGTCACTCGTATTTATAATTTTAAATGGCATGGATTCAGAAGTGCTTGTGTCTTTTGTAAAAGGCAAATTTTCTGCAGTCTGGAATGTGCATTTAATAAATTATTTTCTTTTATCGCATTGTCAGTGTTTTGAAGTTCTGTAGATGTATTCCAGTGTTCACCATTCAAGCGCTAAGCATTGTTTCGTTGTCATTATACATGGCTGTACATTTCCTGGATGAATAGCACCTCTCATTAGCATTGTTCGGAATCACAGATTATAGGCAAACTGGAAAGACAGTTTCAACACTGATCTGCAATGCTTTGTGAAGTCTTAATAAATATACGTTAACAGGGACAGAACCACTTTAAATGTTCGTCTTACAGACACGATTAAATATACTTCCTCCCTCCCACTTGTTAAGAAGAATGATGTAGTAAAAAATCAGTGTTACTATTCATTTTGTATTTTGTTTTTTATTTTCCTAAATGCTTGAGGTTTTTAATATCACAAAAGGAATGTATTTGTGGGACTGCATATATGTTTGATTGCAACATCAGATCCAAACATTGTAAATGTTCTAGACAATTAAGAAAACAATTCTAAGATTGCTTCCTTCCTTACATTAGCAAAATCATATAGGAAAGGAACATATATGGAAATCAAGCCACAAGAAAGTGCTTCAAAAAAGAATAAAAAATGACTGAAAAAATAGAAATCCCACACTTACTGTGACAGTGGCACAACAGGTACACTCACCTTTCATGTAGAAGGCTTTGGGTGCTATTCCCACAACAGGTGGGTGGTTTGCTGACACTACAGTGCAGTGCAGTTCAAGCAAAATGCTTCACTAATAAGTGTGTCATCCATTAGATGAGACATTAAACTGAGGTCCCAGGTGCTTGAGTTGGTGGTAGCTCACGTGGATATAAAAGATCCCAGTGCACCTAGCGAAAAGAAAGGGGAAGTTCCCAGTACCCTAGCCAAATTTGCCCTAGTAGTATAAGTGCCATCTTGGGACTCCCCTGAAAAGGCCTATAGCCTAGTGGGACTAACACAGTCAACAAAAGGAAAAGGAAATAAATTCGATAAAATAGAGTAGAAAATAGAGCTAATTCCTGGGATAGCCAAGTATTGGTCAAGATTTGATGTGTAAAGAGTTAACAGCTGGTGATTTTTAACTGAAAGATGAAAGGCTAAAAATTGCAGCTGAAGGTACTGGAAAGCATATACACTGATTCACAAAATCTGTAGAAAAAGTAAGATATATGCAAAAATGTAGGTTTTGCAGTCCAAAGTTAAAGTTGCCCGCCATGTTGCTAGTTGTAAAGATGAAAGGCTGACTGGCAATGGCAGCTTAAAGAACTAGATAGCATATATGCTGGTCAACAAAATCTGTAGAAACAATATGATATATGCAGAAATGTAGGTTCTGCATCACAGAGTTAAAAACAGTTGCCTGCCACATTGCTAGTTGTTATATACGTCTCTTTATTGAAATTCCAATAATGTGGCAAACTTGTTCAACTGGGGATTGTACAAATATTACAATATATAAGTAGCTAAGAAATATTACAAACACGAGCCACAATAATTTATTATTTGCATTATAGTTAGAACCATTAGCAAAGAAAATAAGTGACTCAGAAATTCAAGGATATAATTGCTATGGTATTCAAGAAAGGCTGTCTTTATTTTCAGATGATATTATTTTATGCCTGACAAAATCAGAAAGAGACATTACAGTGTTGTGGAATATTTTAAGACAGTTTCAGATCTTTTCAGGATACAAAATTAATGAAGCTAAGACAAAGGCAATAGCTGTAAATTATGTACCCACACACAAATTGGTTCAGGAATCTTCATATTTATAGGGACAAGTATTTAGGAGTATGGATTAAAAATTATTCTAGTGTGGCAGCTAAGGATATGTGGGAAGAGACTAAACAAAATATATTGCAAACCTGAGAAAATTTAAGCTTTGCTATATGGATATGGACAGTAAGATACAATCAGTTAAAATGTCTTAGTTTTATACACAGGTCAGGCATATTTTTATCAACCAGAGGAGAAATTGTGGATAGCACAGAAGTTGTGGAATTTTGAATGCAGGCCTTTAAGAAGAATAGCAATAATCATACAGAATATTATAGATACAAAATAGCACAAAGTATTCTAAGAACTAAGCCAACAATGGATTGATATATGGAGAAAGAAGATTCTGCCAATAGGGATGACTGCAATAAGGGATATAGACAATAGGCAAGAGGGGGCTGGAGTTTATTGAAGAAAAATAGGCAAGAGGGGGCTGGAGTTTATTGAAGAAAAATGGCAAAGGAACCAAAGTATTGGGAGCAAATAACTAGAGACATAAACATGACAGAATGGGAAGATGCTGAAAATTTATTTGGATTAAAGGTCAGAGATTATCTTCCCTATCAGGGATCAATATCAGAGTATAGGCAACAGGAAGAAATAGGAGGGGGGGGTCCTAAAAATACAGCACTGATAGAGTATTTAGTAGAATATAGAACAGAAACTGCCATTAAAAAAAGGAATAATTAGTAGAGCACATAAAATATTGCATGATAACTGTAACAATTAATCAGAGGAGGTTAGAAAGGATTGGGAAGAAGGGTTGGATAAGCAATTCACAAAGAAACAATGGGAGGATATATGTATGTCGCCCAAATATGCAACAAAATCCAGAAGATTTTGGATTTTTGCCTGGAAATGTTTACATGGATATTTCTATACCCCAAGTAGACTCCAGAGAAGTTTTCCACAGGCATACAGCAAATGTTGGAGGTGTGACGGGGAAGAAAGAGGTAATTGGGAACATATTTTCTGGGAGTGTGGTGAATTGGTGGACTTTAAGGATTCACTGCGGGATGCAATGTTGGAGATGCTGGGTGGGCAGCTTGATATAATGAGGGAGATGATTATTCCGAACTATGATACAGAATTGGAATTGTATAGACATGGTAAGACCTTGCTGCGTTTAATAATGGCAGCTGCCAAAAAAGCAAGTAATAGAAAATGGACATAAAAATCAAAACCAACAATACTAGAATCGGTGAGTATAGTAAAAGAGATAAAACACTGGAACTGAGATCTTTAGAAAAGGGTAGGAGCAAACTATAAAGGAAAAAAATGGGGATTGTGGGAGCAATACTTACAAAGGAGGAATGTGGTTTAAAAGACTGCAAGACTTAAATGACCTATTTAATGTTTGACTGAAAAAGATTGGGTAGATTATAAATGATGTATAATGTTTGCAGGTGGGAATGTGTCATTACTGTTTGTGATGTAAAATGCTTGGAGTGTGGTTTGTTTTCATTTATATAAATGTATGATTTGTCTATGTAGTAAGTGATAGTTTAATAAAGATGTTTCTTGTTTAAGAAAAAAGGCAGGAATTGAATAATTTATGTAATGTTGCTTAGGTTATATGATATATTGCAATATATGTGAAGTATAATGTTTGCTATTGTGACATCCAGCTATATCTTAGCAGACTGCCAACAATTAAATGACATCCCTTACTATCCTGGGTCAATAAATAAGGAGCTTCCATCCTCACTACTGACTCCAGTATGAGACAGTCACTTAAACAGAAGTAATATTTCACATCTCTTCCCTAAGAGCACAAAAGGAACATGCTCTATTTTCCTGGGACTGGCCTATATACCTCTATCCACCCAAATTTATTTTCTTATTACACACTTCAGAGCAAAGTGTCCCAGTTTAAGACCTCTGATACACTCACACTCAACATAAATTTAAGTCTCACACATGCAAACACATCTGGGAAAGCCTAACACAGATTTCCAGTTGTCTCTTTCCCAAACTATTACCGTAACTCTGCCACCAATCAGAGGGTCTTCATGCCTTTCTAAAGAGGTATCCAGTTATGCAAATTAATTATCAAAATAAATGATGGCTATGACCAGAATAGCCAGGACTTTGAGGCAACCTGGGGAATATCAAACAGGTAGAAGCACTCTCCACTCTTTAAAGAAAAGCACTGGTTTCCAGCCACAATGTAAAATAATGAAAAACATTTAATAATAAGTAAAATGATTACAAGATTGTAAATCAATAACTCTCAAACACTAGATGTCAGTCATCAGAAATGTAAAATCAAACTGCAGGATAGGAGGAGTCCATTGTTTTTAGAAAAACTCTATCTTAATAACTAAACTTCCCTGATCTAGCTAAAGAATACTGTTCTTATCTACTCTACGATATAATAGCAAGGCCAAGGCAAGCTTGCAGTTTTCTTGGTGAGTTCATTTTTCTTGGTGTCCACTGACTGCTCAGTACTTGACAAACCACAGTCTCATCTATCTAATTCCAAAATATAACAGTCAGCTGTTTGACAGAAAAATATATTTATTTTTTAAATCAGCTTTTTAAATAATCTCTTAGCAACCAGGAACATTCTAATGACATCACTCACTGTTCAGCTTTTTAAATAAATCTCTTAGCAACCAGGAACATTCTAATGACATCACTCACTGTTCAGCTGATTCTCCACAATTATACTTTAAAATGTTCCTCTCAAACATGCACAGTTAGAAATGTATCAAAGCAGTGAAAAATTCTTTATACATTCTGTTTAAACAAGTAAATACTCAACATTTTAAAATGCATTTACATTTTCACAATTAGGCATACTGGCATACAGTACAAGTTAATTTGAGAATATGCAAAAATCTCCTACCAGACATGCTAACACAGATGACAGTGTTTTCAGTTTCTTCATAGTTATATTAATTATAGTTTGATTACTTTTATATGAACCAAACAAATAGTTGCACAAGTGCAGTACTTTTATATAAATGTAAATTTGCCTGTGTCACAAATGATAATTCAATAAAGGTTTTGGAAAAAAATAATTTAATGTATATAAAGAAGTAATGATTACAAGGACTTGTCCCTGCTAAAGATTAAAAAAGTAGAAGAAATTAAACCAGCTATAACAGAAGAAATAATCCCTGGGATTCAAAAACTCTGTTTAGGTTTCACACAAAGCTTACACAGAGTTTACATGTTTGAGTGGTGATGCGGGGTGAGCAGCAGCGCTCAGTGCGTATTCATGCTGTTCACTACATTTAAACATAAATAAGCATGGTTTCATGGCCAGCAACAGTGTTGCCAGCCAGGAAGCCATGTAAGGCAACACACACAGCAATCCTGTTTGTCAGAATAAAGAAGGTTTGTGATTTTGTGCAGAATGCCACAAAGATCACCAGGGCTTAATAAATAATAATTGTCATAGCTCTCTGTCTCTTTTAGTGCAAGACATCTGGACAAAGCCCAACATAATGGGGGAAATGGGGACAGATTTGACATATTTGCTCTTTAGAAATGTGCTAGAATAACATGGGTGTTTGTGTTGAGATACATTTTCTGAAAGATGTGTAGTCTGAAAGTCAAATGTATGTAACTATTGAGTCACATCAGTTCTGAGATCATCACACTGATATGGCAGAAAAATCACACATTTGATAAGGGACACACCAAAAGTTATATAAAGCAAAAATCTGGACTTATCTGTGAAAATCTGGACAGTTGAGAGGTATGAAAGTTATGCATATGGTCCAAACATGTACAGGACAGTGTATACATTGCAGAGTATTGTGAAATCCCTCTTCTGGCATTCTGTACTGAAGCTGTGTAAATGATATGTAAGGGTTCATGGACTGCCATGTAAAATAAGCATTCAGAGGAAGTGTGTGTGTTTTGAATAGGGACAAACACATGAATTGTAAGAATGAACACAGGGAAAGAGAACAGGTGAAACAACCTAATGTACAGCGGCTGAGGGCATGTCAGTGGAAGACAGTTGTAGCAGCAACATCAATCACATATCAATATAGTACAGTAGGGACTTCATAGTGAACATGTGTATGATGTGACTGTCACACAAGGTGGCATAACAATGCGGAAGCTGTCTGTGTGACATAAGCATCTTTACATGAACAATGCAGAGGACATGTTTCAAGGATGTTATATACAACTGGGTAGGGTGCATACTGTGAAGCTGTGCAAAATGATTTGCCTGAATACAAGTGTAATCACAGCAGAGGTCTCCAACAAGTGGGACACAGGTAAAGGCTCATGGAGGACATTAAAAGAAGCAAGCATAATCATGGACAATATACAAACAATACCACCAGTAATCCCATGTCTCTGAAATACCATATGTGATTTAGAGTGATCAGAGATGATTCTGCACAAACTTACTTGTACAACTATTCTGACATATCTGCACTCTGTGAGGGTAATCACGTACACTGTCCTAACACCATAACATCTGCTGGAGGTGTTGGGAAGGACACTGCTATACCTGTATATGACATTATGATCAGTACAGGCTAGCTGACTGGTGTGCATGGCATATATATATAAATATATGGCACAATCCACACTATCACAAATGTTACCCTAGCCATTCATGTTGTCAAACAGCTATGTATGTACTGTGTGCATCACCGGACTAGGTAACACACATACACATGCATCTGGTGTAACAGCTTGATGGAGGTTAGATACCATTAGACAGAAATTTATGCCACAAAACATACCTAGGTATGGCCAATAAGATGTGTGACCACTCACTGTGACAAAGTTGGTACACTTCAATTACACATCATTGGAAGATATGTAGGGAGGTACATGAAGAAGGATGCATTGTCCTCATTTACTGGTGTGATGAAGGCTAAGAACTATGGAGGTATTATGGCCTCTGATGTGGATGTCCTTCACATACTCAGTAATTGTGTTACATACAAGGGAGTAGTTAGCCCTGTGAAAACATGCTGGTAGATGTTCCACTTACAATCTACCCCAGGACACAGGTCACATACCTATTGGTCTGATTATAGGGTGTGATGTCTACATTATACTTGGGTTGTGTGTTTGTTTTCCTGACGTAACAAATCCCCCCCATGTTTTTCATGGCTGTGGCAGCAATCTTTGGTGTGTGTTAATACCATCTGTATTATACTAATATCACAGTTGGAGTCAATGATTGCCCACAATCTGTAGTCCTTCAGACAGTTGTTTGGACACACAGGATGTGTATATCATTTGTGGTGTCTGTGACTTAAATAATGGATAGGGAAGGGCCTAGCAGACAGCCCTAATGTATGGACATGAGATATGTCACTTCACACAAATCGCACATTTCAGTATATTTAGATGCCATGTATGTGATACAGTGGTCTAATCACTTGGTGATATAGGTGTATATGGCCACATCTGACAGTGTTGAGTGAATACCTCAGTGTGGATTTATGTCAAATGCCTTGGGCTTGTCAAGTTCAAAATGATGATAGCATTGTCATTATGCATACCCCCTTGGCAACCTCTTTTAGGATATCTAATAGATGTAACAGACATAATGAGTATTAACTCACACAGGTCTGTTGCACACAGCCGGGATATCACTAGTGTCCATTTAGAAAAGGTCCATGATGGCATATTGGTCTACCTCACAGATGCGTAGCGTTAGGATGTGTCTATACATGCATGCATTGGGTGCTGTCCCCCCAACTCACGTGGATGCATGTTGATGTACACCCTTCTACAGCAACAGAGTCTGTGTGGAGAGTGTGTTGAAGTGTGTATTCAACCATGTCAGGAAGGTGTATGTGATGAATTGTGATGGGCGATCTGCGATTTTGTCACAGCCCATTGATTCACTGTGATAGGCCTGGATGAAGGTAAGACAAAGCCTACTGGCTATCCACAACTGGCCTGGGGTTTGAACACAATCTCTCACACAGGTATCATTAAGATACTCTCCCAGCTGGGGATTAAATCTTATGTCACTAGATAGGTAACCAAATGGCTCACTGACAGAACACATACTGTTAAGTTGGTGAATTAACCTGTACCAGTAGAGCTGTCACCAGTGGTGTAAGCCAGGGATCTGTGTTTGTCCCTTTAGTGTTTGGAATCTATTTCTCAACAGTTCAGGCTAAAGTGTAAGGCCTTTGGCTTACCATGTTTGCTGATTCTTGCATACTGGGTGCAGTCATTATTCCACCTATGATGATAACATACTACAGGTGGGGCTAACACAAACAAATTGGTGACAAAGCCACATGGTCTACAAATAAATGCAAACATGTATATTTATTTTGTCCTTCTGCAAAGTGGAATTCCCTGCTAATTACAGCATTGACAACAGTCCCATTATGCTGAAACCCAGTGATGCAAGCACTGGGAACACACATGCATAGCAATCTGAACTTGGACCACCAAGTGTCCACACTGGTAATCCAAGCCTATGCTGAGCACATCATAAGTCATGCCATCATATTCCAATCTCAGGATTATGTTAGAGCACTGTACTTGAACCTCATCAGAACACTAATATAGAATATAATACTCTCTTTTGCATGTACCTCACCAGACACATGCAGCAGCTGGATAGACCACAGGGCTTACTCACCAAGAAAACACAGTGCCTACAAAAACCATGCCATGATGTACGTTGATAGACTGAAATCCATGTCACTGTAATCTGTATTGCATAGGATGAGGTGACTTCTGCCTGGCCTCCAGGACAGTCTCTAACCCTGAACTAATGGGAATAGTGCACATCCACAAATCAGATATAGCTGATGACATCAGCAGTGTCTGGTGAGGAGAATATGACAATAACAGTGTCCGACATGCTGGTGTAAAAGTCTCTCTAATTTCAAGCAAGTACACACACACACACACACACACACACACACACACACACACACACACACTTCACTGCAGTTAGAATAGAACCCCTACCCCTTTATAAGATTGCAGGTCAACTTGTAGTGTAGGTAAAAAAGAAATGTTTTGACAAAAGGCAGAGCACTTTAATAAAACAAATATTTATTAATTTTATTAAAGTGCTCCGCTATTTGTCAACATGTTTCTTTTTTACTTATATTGTTTTTATGTGCTGCTGGTGACCAATGGAGTATTTGTTTTTTATGCAACTTATAGTGTATGACATCAACAGGGCATGTTGTAGAGGAAATGTCAGGAGGCTTGCATGAAATGGATGTGTAGTAATGTGCAAGTATCAAAATAGACACCTGCTCTTCTGGCTAGACACACGAACACACACACACACACACTTCACCGCAGTGAGAACAGAACCCCTACCTAAGTACACAGACTACAGAGCTCAGTACTTTACACAAGCACCATGGCACAAGTCTATTTTTAACAAGGCTGCAGGACAACTTATAGTGCATGACATCAGCAATGGATGTAGGAGAGAAGGTGATGGGAAACCTGCACAGGCTGATAGCTTTATAGGTTCCTAGGAGGTTACTAGGCTAATGACCCTAGGCCCTTAACAAACCTAGTCATGTAAAAAACCCCTTACTGAGCATAGTTAAATGTTCATTATTGGCAGACTGATTTTGTGATCAGTATTGAATGGCCCTGTCCATGAGGGACATATGTGCCAACTTGGGAGTGAATTTATAATCACTCATCCAGTTGTCAAATTTGCACTTGAATAGGGTCATTGAGGAGCACTGCTTCACATGCAGTGGGAGCCTAGTACAGGGGAGCGTCAATTGTTGGGAGATGCATCTGTCTGTCCAGCATGTTCTGCTTATGTCACAAGCTAGATTGAGATCCCTGGTGCAAGTTGTTATTGTCTCAATTGATTTGCAGATGTCCAGCATTTACATTAGGGCAGAGTCCCAGATTTTTCTGTAGGCCAGGCACAGGTCACTCTCTCAGCAGCATGTATGATACTGAGTACAGCGACAGGACTTTCAGTCTTTCCATATGTGTCATGTTATGGAGGCCCTGGATCATCTTAGTCAGAAACCTCTGTGGTCTCTCTAGTTGCTGCATTTGTCTGGCAAGGTACATAGAGAAGGGAACATTGTACTTGATGAATGGTCTGATATAGGTCAAGTATAGTGGAGCTATGACCTTCTTGGTCTTGGATGCAATGCCTTAGTTATGAGGTGGGCAATGTAGAATGTGTGTCTTACCACTTATGGACACATAGTGATTAAAGTTTAGATTGATATCAACCTGTGTTCTCAAGTCTCGCAGCAGTGACATAGAGCTTAGAATGGTGCTATGCATAATACAATTAGCAGGGCTACTTTTTGCCAAAGGGGACATTGAGGTATTTTCTTGCATTAAGTTTCAGTCTGTGAGTCTGGCACCAATCATTTGTCTGTGTCACACCTTTGTGTAATATGTTAACATTGTTGAGAGACTCTAAATGACTGCACCCAGTTGACAGTCTTCTGTAAACCTGATAAGCCACAGGGCATCTACCTTTGCCTGGACTTCATAGAAATAGTTTCCAAGCAGTAGGAGGCCCAGCACAGAACCTTGTGGTACTCCACTGGTAACTGGTCTACTGGTGGAGGTGGGACTCCCCGACTTTGACAGTGTGCTTTCTATCAGTGAGCCACTTAGCTACCCATCCAGTAATGTATGAGTTATCCCCAGATGGGAGAGTTTCTCTATAATAACTGAAGGGGGAATTGTCTCAAGGGCTTGGCTAAATCAAGATAGGCTGTATGTCCTGTTTTCCCTCATCCAGGGCTTTGGGGGGGGGCATTATCAAAGAAGTCCAGTAGGATTAATAAGCAAGATCTACCCTTGACAAAACCAATATGGGTCGAGTCAAGAGTATTGAAGGTCACCTGTGCCCTTGTGGATAAGATCCATGATGAATCTTTCTATAGCATTATAGATGAGGCTTGTTAGGCTTATTGTGAACAGAGATACGCGCACGCCGGACAACGTGCACGGCCCCAACCAGTCAATGGATCCAAAAAGAATGAGCCAGCACGTATCGTTCGCTCTGCCAAAAAACAACTTTATTCTTTAAAATTGTTCATATAATGGCAAAAAAACCAATATATAAACCCATATTTTAGCAAACCGGTTTCGGCTATGTTATAGCCTTTGTCAATGCTATATCTTGAAATCAAGTCAGACAAAGGCATTGACAAAGGCTATAACATAGCCGAAACTGGTTTGCTAAAATATGGGTTTATATATTGGTTTTTTTGCCATTATATGAACAATTTTAAAGAATAAAGTTGTTTTTTGGCAGAGCGAACGATACGTGCTGGCTCATTCTTTTTGGATCCATTGTTAGGCTTATTGGTCAGTAGTTCCGAGGGTCAGTTGATGGATGTGTAGGCATGTTCAACTGTGAAGATAGTTGTACTTCTGCATGTTACCAGATTAATGCATTTTACATATCACACAACATTTGATATTAATGTGTGTAGTGTAGTTGATATATTTGTGAAAAAGTACTGGAGACACCAGGCTTGCAGTGCATGGGGGAAGGCAACACAAGCCTGCATTGTAAATAAGTGACATATTGTTCAGTTTAAGTTTCCACATGTAGTTTCATGGCATAAAGAGTAAAATGGAGAGTAAACAGCACTAATACATGCAAAATTTGCCTTGGCATAGCCCAGTGGCAAGCAGTGAGTTTGTACGGTGGTTGGTAAAGTGTCTGCACATGCGAGATACATATTTCCATTAATTTTCCCTGTTTGTGCTCAGTTAAGCAGTGTGCAAATGCGAGATACATTGCTAAAATTCTGAGAGTTAGTACTGAGTTTATGAAACACACCTGCTGCTTAGCTGACTCTGTGGCAGCAGATGTAAATGCACTGACATGTTTCTTTTTGAGCCCAGATGATACTGGGTTCAAATCCAGGAGTATCTAATACTTTTAAATAAAAAGTGATAATGCAATGCCATTATTCTGTATAGTACATTCAGCATGTATTACTGTGTGTTGGCATAGCACAGCAGGTTAAGCTGCATTCTGCGGAGGTAACTTCAGCATTACAGAGCTGCTTACCATTGCTTGGCATTGATACATGATGCTAAACTCCATGCAGACCCAGAAGACAAAAAGTGAAAGAAACCATTGCTTTTTCTGCTACTTATGTATGTGTGATTCTATTTTTGACCAGATTATAGGTGTTAAAATGGGGTGGATAGCAAAGTGATGAAATGGAGAGCTAGCAGGGGGAAGAACAAAGGGAAAGCAATACAGGAATGAGCAGGAGGGAATTGGGTAAGAACCATAGCTATCCATTTCTTCAACAGTAAAAACTGATATGTACAGAATACTGGCTGAAGTTTGGCTGTCACCTCCAGACAGGGGGTGACAACAGCATAATCATGTTGTATAGCCAATTGGATGGAATCAAGTGTGTCAGGAAGATACGTGTGTGAAATGGAGAGTTAGGTATGGGGCATTTTTTGGACAGGTGCCCATTTTTCTTTTTTTTCTAATTCAGTAAGAGAGGAATGCTGGGTAAGGGGTGTAGGTATTTCTGGATCAGGTAAGTTGGGTAGGTAAGGAAGCAAACACAAACAAACCGGGCAAACAAGACAACAGACAGGGATGGCGAAAGACACAAAAGGGTGGGGGGACACCATGATTGGGGTGAGGAAGTGGACACCACAGGATATTGCCATCAAACATGGAGATAGTGAGAATGAAGTCCAAAACCACAGGAATGTCATCATTGTCCCCTTACTCCACTGGTGGTGGAGTACTTGGTCTTCTCCTCCTACGGACCATGAGGGAGAGCAGCCTGTCCATCCGGCATATGCATACACCAATGGTGCAGTACGTGACCCTATGCACCAACCTTGGCATTGCTCAGTGGGTGATGAAATCCCCACCTCCACCACTGCTCCTGTAAGGTACCACTGCACCAGCTGCTGGGGTAGTACTACCTGAGGGTGCAGGTAGTGCTGCCAGGTTGACTCCCAAAAGTGCTGGGCATTGGTGCTGGAGCAGATGGAATGGGGGCAAGCTGATCCATGAGGCCTGGCCTACCTTGCTGTACTGTGTAGCACTTAGTGATGTGGTACAGATGGATGAAATGGAGACATTTTGATGACATATAATATAAAATAAAAAAAGAGAAATAAGGGTTAGGGTGAGAGAAAGAACATGATAAAATTAGTGCCATCCTATGTGACTTACAATGCATTGAACAGCTTTTTTATCTGAAGAATTACATTTAAGTACATGTTCTCACAAATACACATGATAACTACAGATTGTTGAAAGTAAACTTTGAAATATGCACATTTCAAAGTAAACTTTGAAATGTGCATATATTGCATGTGTGTTCCAGTTATACAGATTACAGATAACAGCAGAGCATTTATGCCACTTGCTTACAGTTTAATTTTATGCAAATATTTAATAAAGAAATCTAGTACTGTATATTTGTTACTAATGGTATTTTAACCCAGAACCCGTGGTTACAGTCTTATATTTGACTCCTAAAGTTGGTTTGTGTTACAAATTAATGCATGCATACTTGCTGTTGCAGTTAGGATATTCATGCTCAATTTGCTACAATTGTATAAAAAAATGGTACCTTTAACTTTTAAAGCTACAATAATACCTGTCTTGTGCTGCATACATACCATTTGTTTCCCTCTGTCTCTCCAATCGAGCAACATGAGCCTGTCTGTTGAACTCTATGCCGGTGTTAGCTGGGGAAAGAACAGAAATGAGCAGAAGAGCATTATGGATACTAGTCATTCCTACATTTAGCTTTCTAAGTATTACAAATTATTTGCACAGCTATGGTATGTCAGCAGTCTCAAATTCATTCAACTAATGGTTGAGGGTATCCCTTTTGCAGCTATGTAGGTCATTAACATGATGTCTACACTGGTCTGTGGTGCACAGGATGCCATTAGCACTGGGTACAGCCTGAGCTAAACTACTCCATACCTCAGAATTGTACTGGGGGCCAGAATAGTCCCCCTGCAAAAGCCTTTGACTGTGGCCCTTTACCAGGAGTCCAATAAATATCCTGGACTCCTGGACACCCCAACTCTGTGCTGTAAACTTGTCAGCTTCCACACTAACTCCAGCCATGTCTAACACCTGACCTAGAACAATGGCAAATGATGCTTTTCCATCAATTCCAGACACCCCAACTCTGTGCTGTAAACTTGTCAGCTTCCACACTAACTCCAGCCATGTCTAACACCTGACCTAGAACAATGGCAAATGATGCTTTTCCATCAATTCCAGTCATCATGTTTACTTGTGCGCAAACCTGAGCAATGATGCCAACTGTGTTAGTGTGACATTAAGCAAAGCACACCATTGGCAAACAGGAAGTGTACAAATACATGAAACTAGAAGGTTATTCTTACACTTGGTCTTAGTTTCAGGGGTGTCTGGGGATGTAGCTTGTAAATATGTATTGGAAATTGGTAGATAACTGTTAGGTGAATTAAATTTGGAGACATGCACTGGGGGCATAAATGTCATGACCTGACAAATTTGTTTTTCTTTTATACACTAATAAAATTGATTCGTGCAATGTGGGATTCAAACCTAGGCATGAGTGACAAAACATTTTCTTCCACAACATTTTTTTTTCAATTTTTACCACCGAAGAAGTGCTGCTTAGACATAGTCAGGAATCCTTCATCTATACAGGTGACCGTCTGGCGTATTGCACATTTATAGATCTGACAAGGTTCTTGTATATAGAGCCAGTTGTGTTATGTGCATTATGTAATTGTGAAGGCCATGCAAGTTAAGATAGCAGAATTATACTTACAGAAATATAGTAGGTGGTATACTCAGTCATACATCTGAAAACAACAATAACGGTATCTTATCCACTCACACATATAATTCCCATCTGCTCCACTATCTAAAGTGTCATAAGTGAGAGTGAATATAATGGGAAGTGGAACAACAGTAAAAATGTATGCCATATCCTATATTAGAAGCCAGGACCATACTTATGGCAGTCCTACACTTAGGCCTGTTGCCACAAGACTGTTGCAGTAACACTTGTCTATTTTTCAGTTCATTGCTATAAAATGAGCTGTCACAACAGTAAAAATAGGTTGCATACCCTGTTTTAGAACTCAGGACTATCTGCACTCCAGCCCTACACTTATACCTGCTGCCACAGGACTAGTTACATGACATTGCCGTAATTTCATACTCATTCTTATGTTCTCTCTGTTAACTGCCATGCAACACTGCTTAGTTTGTTTGTGCAGGGCTCAACAGGATTACTTGAATGTTTCCATTTTCAATTATTGGCTGTCTGTCCTATCTGCAGGTGTAGGGGAACTTTGCTAGCCACCGTGCAACACTGCTAAGTGAACCTGTGCGAAGGAAAGCAAACATTGCAATAATGTATAGTTTTTGATATTTGCCCTTTTATAGACACCCCATCTGCAGGTGCTCTCCAGGTGTTTTGTCTGCTTCCTGGGTGGCCCACTCGTCCAGTTTGCATACTACTAAGCATCATCCATTTGAGATAAGCACAGCCAGACCTGACATTAATTTTAATTTGTTTCCCTTGTTTGTGCTAAACCACACACCACGCAATCACTGGCATTAAAAAAATAAATAAATAAAATGGACAGGTAGTTCAAATGAAAAAAAGCAATCTATGAAATAAACCCTAAAACAATGTATATTAGTACATGTGAAATATTTCTACACAGGTCTGGATTTGAACCCTCACTCCAGTAAACCTTTAGAATACCATCTGCCACACAAACAGCTTTGCAGAGAACTGAACTCATTTTGCATACAACCAACTGCAACATTATTCACAATACTAACAAGCAATATAACAGTTATTTGTACATAGATTAATTTTGGATGTAGTGCACTGAGTGATCACGCAACCGTTTATGACTATTGCCTGCAGAAATGCAGCTCTGTCTGACCTCCCTGTGTTTGTTGCACATTCTTTTCTAATTTGACCTGTAATCTGAGACTTATAATCTGTAAGACATTCTATATCTTTCTACTTAAAATGTATGAAAATATTACATGGCAATAATATGTAGTTGTAAACAAATGAAGGGGAGGTTGGATGTTAATGAACAAAATCTTTGAATTTTGTGTTCCTTACTTACATTTCCAACCTTGTTAAAATGACTTCTATACACTTTGTAAGTCTAACCTGACACACCCACTGCAGGTGGGGCAGTCTGCATTGCTTTGGTGTTTTCATTCTCCCTACTAGTAATCATTCACAGTTGCAGTCCATTAGCAACAAATACTGAGGGAGTGCCTGCACTATATTTACATCTGTTACATGGAGCCAATTATTTGGGATTCAGCAATTCTAATGAGTTCATGCCTCATTTGCATCTTCACAGTACTGACAACACTGAATCTAATCCATAAAAAGGCAACTGTATGGCTAGGGAACCTGAAGGTAAGGAGCCTTGTTTATGTGGAGAACACAGAAAACAGGCTATTAATTTGGAATATATCTGGACAGAAGATTATTAAACGTGAGAAGGTATGCCTGCATTTCCAGCTATATACCACATATACTGACATGTTGTTCAGAAAAATCTGTTTCATGCATGTATGTGTATGTGTGTGTGTGTGTGTGTATGTGTGTGTGTGTGTGTGTGTGTGTGTGTGTGTGTGTATATATATATATATATATATATATATATATATATATTTATATAATATATATATATATATATATATATATATATATATATATATATAAAGGGTCTATATTACATCGAATACACAGGTGTTCAAACGTTGTGTTATCAAACCCAAATGTCCAAAATGTGAAAATAGCAAAGCCATGGAACACCACCCCCCCCCAGGGGAAAAAATCGGTGGTCTGTTTTCACGGCTTTCCTATTTCCTCCACTGTGGTGCGATCTTGGAGTTGGTATATTTTAAGTAGGGGGTCGAACCCCCCACATAAGTATAAGTTTAATGTGTTTGTACTTCTTGCATTCCAAACTTCCCGGTTCGATATTACATCATTTGAACACTTGTGCATTTGACGATGTGATATAGGCCCTAATATATGTATGTATGTGTAATATATAAATATATATATATATATATATATATATATATATATATATATATATATATATATATGTTTGATTAGCAAATGCTACACTTGTATCTGTTTGTATTAGCTAGAAGTATACTGATGGCATGGCCATGTTTGTCAAGGCATTTTCACAAGTATACATGATTGGCAATACCTTAAAATGAAGTGTTCTGCAATGTGTAGACATGTTTTAGGGACATTTCATTTGATAGCACCTTTAGCATTTCAGTGATGATTTGTTTGTTAGAAAAATGTGTTATTTACATGTTCTTTTGGGAGTGAGGGAGCAAAGCCACATTTCTGTTGTGGCACAAACAAGGATATGATGCTGTTGTTACTCTCTCTCTTTTTTTTTTTTTGGCATCCATCATGTTGCTCATATTTAAAATTTCTAGACTGTTTTATTTTCCTCCAGTGGGTAATACTGAAATGTCACATTTTCTGTTTCAACTGGGGACAGTTATTTTTTATTTATGTGATACCTATGTGTATTATCCTTTTTTTTTTGTGTTTTAGGACATCTAGGACTATGGCACCCAGATGTTTCAATTCCCGAAAACCACCCTTCACTGACCCTGAAAATCAGATTAGTGTGGAAGGTTTTAGGCAACATGGTGCTTTTCTGCTTGATAGGGGACATGGAGATATGTTAGGCAGAATGCAAATTTGGCAGTAGATAGTTGCAGATGTGAATTCAGTAGGCAGACACAACATGACATATGATCAGGTGCAACATAGAGCCACTGGCATGACTTGTGAGGGTTGTGAAGTCTTAAACTGAAATGTGTATCATTACTTTCTAACTTTTCTCTTTAATGATTTTCCAATACAAATGTATAGTGCTAAATTGAGGGCATTCAGTGACCATCACAACTTTTGAGAGACATGACTATGAATATTTGATGCCTTAGATCTACTACTTAATAATGGACACATGTAAGTCAAATAAGTCTCTGCTGTCACATGTTAAGGTAATTTCTGTGCAAATATCCCAACTTTTACTTGCTTACACTACCAAGTAACAACATGCAAGGATATGCCAGTCATTCATATTATTACACAATACACTCCAGGTTCTACACTTATCTAGTAAATCTAGCAGTTGCAACAGTTTTAGTTCAGGGCTGACTCTGTCTGATGCATTCAGTGCACAGCCATTACATGGTTAGGTAAAGGTTGTGAGCATTGCCTGGCATCAAGGTTACTATATGTATATGCATTGAAGAAAGGTTTTAAGCCCTTAGGTGGTGAGTGAATGTGCTATGCATTGTCTTTTAGCAAATGCAAGGGCATATAGAGCATGCCTACATCTGCCTACATCCACAGCAGCTGCTGCTTCCCCCCTCTGACTCCTCACCTGCCTGTGGCTGTGGTGACCTTGTCATTGGTGGTGGGATGTGTGCCCCTTCCCCTTGTTGATCCTGCTGAAGCTGTTTTCTCAGGATGATGTTGTATAGCATGGCACATACTGTGAATATTTCAGTACATGTATGTGGATTGTACTGCAGGGCTCCTCCAGATGTATCTAGGCACAGGAACAATGACTTTAGCACCCCAAACACATCCTCTATGATATATCTGGTTTTAGCATTTGCCTCATTATGACATTCTTCAGCAGGTGTGTGTGCATTTCTGATGTGTCATCAGCCATGGTTCCAGTGCATAACTGCATGCCCGGTAAATGACCCAGTGGAATATCCCCCCTTAGTGAACATCTGATACAGTTGAGAGGTGCGCCACATATGTGAGTCATGGTAACTGCTTGGATTGCCAGCACACACGTTCAGGATGATTCCCCTTAGTGTTACACATGACTTGGCAGTTAATAGAGTGAAAGCCCTTTCTATTAATGTAGAGCCTTCCCTTTTCCCCAAGTGATGCCTTAATTTCTACATATGTGCAATCTATGGCACCCAGTACTTCAGGGTAGTGTGCTACAGGTAGAACTCCTGCATATTTCTTGCCCTATCCTCAGGACTATGGGGAAATATATGCTGGAACATAGCATTTAGGAATTGATGCTGATGTTTGTGCCACCCCCAACATGTCCCCAGTCTCCGAAATTTACCTGTAGCTAAAATTCTAAGTGCTACACTGCACATACCTTTGTCTCCACTGGGATGGGTTCCCCTTGGTTTGCCCTGACTCTTAGTTGAGGACGACAGAGCTTGTAGAGTTCCTGTAGTGTGTCTCTGTCCACCCTGTAGGGCTATACAATTTCCACAGCATGTAGATTGTGATAAGTTACCTGGGGTCTAAAAACCCCTCTCCTTCTTGGCCTTCGTCTATTAGCAGCAGCAGCAGCATAGACATCAGCCTATTCCACATGCACATGAATTAAAGTAACAGCAGTCCCTAACATTATTTCTGTGTAGACACCCTTCTGTGGCAGTCTTCCAATAGGTTTTGGAGTTCACAGGGAACCCCCCCCCCATGTCTACATGGTTGCTTTACAGTTTGTTGAATAGCTCCTTCTTCTTGGATTGGTTGATTAGCATACTGTTCAGATGCTTATGCTATAATTTGCATGTCACAGTGTTTACCTTCTTTGGGTGGATGTGCGTAGCTCTACACACCATGTAGAGACACTTATTGAATCCAAAACAGTGTGCTACCCATGTGTGCATTATGGCATGGTGCGCACAATATATAGGCTTTATTGAATTTGGCCAAATATGGCAACAGCCATATTAATTACTGGCATAAGTACAGGAACAAGGTGACCCAGATAGTACTAGAACTATCAGGAACAAATGGGCTAATAAAAAAGACTTTCCAGGTATAATTAAATATAGTGACCTAGATGAAATTCAATGAGTGTCAACTGTACAAAGCATAGGACACTGAAGGACACAGTGCTGATTGTGTTTTTTCCTAAAAGTTACTTTAGGCACAATTTCAAAGTCTGCAATGGCAGTGATTACTTTATTTTGGGAGATTTCTCCCTTCTTTAAATTGGCATGACTATAGTATTTGTATATATGCTTTCAGGGGGTATGAGGGACTTGCCCCCCCAAATCAGCAGATAAAGGAAAGGTCGGCAGCCCCCCCCCCCCTCAAACAAAGCAGTTGCATTAGAAATTTTTTGCCCTCTGTGTTTTGGAAATCAGCTTTCAGTGTTTTGGCTCATCTGTTTTCTGACACTCAAGGTTCATAGTAGAACCCTTAAATATGTTAATACCTTAGATAGCATCTAATGAACTATGCAAGGGAAATCCATATGAACTACAGATGAAGAAAAAGTGCACTCTTGGAAAACATCAAAGACTGGAGCAATACTTATAAACATGAACTGTATGCTGTATTTTTGTATGCAGATACCCATGATGGAAGAAACGGCAAAAATAAAATAATGTGGAACCCACAATACTCTGTTAAATCTTATTAAGACACTGAGTAACTCCTGATATAAAAAATAATATCAAAATAGAGTTACCAGATAGTTTCTCCATATAATTCCAGTAAGTTTTGTTTTCTGACTCTCCTGAATGTATTCTCAAAATGTAAATTTTAAGGTTTATATCTTAAAAAAAATCAGTTGCTATTTATAGCAGATCATCCTGGCACTGAACTTTTGCAGTAAGTTCATCAAGTGTGCAACATTCCCTTAACATGATTTTACCATATTTGAGTTCTGTAACCCAAACTTTACTTTTGAGCCTGTAAGCTGTGCTATAATGTTGCAGCAGATTCCCAATGTAAAGGATTTACCAGAAGCAAGAACCTGCATTTTGGATTAAACAGACACATGTGTGACATCTTTTTAACAGACAAAACATACCAAAGATGCCTGCAGTTTAGTTTCAGGTTTTCAATGTGAAATCACTGTGTGACTATGCTAGGTATTGCCAGGTATGTCTGGAGACATAGGGCAGTGGATGTGTAACATGTACCAGCACAGCTAGCTAGGATTTTATAAAGAATTATATGTTATTTGAATATCAAACTGATTTATACAGATGCTTGTGTTGGAAATGTATTTGTAAAGTCGCTTGTGTTAAAATATATCAACAGTGCGCCCTGCTGGGCAGAAAAGAAGTGTACATGCATTATTGTAACTGTTTAAATGTACATATTGTAACACAGAATACTGGAAGAGGTTAATCTCAGTCTACCTGACTTTGAGAAATAGTAAAAAAATTAAATTAATGGGCCTAGGCCATAAACATGTTATCTCGCAGTTTTTAATGAAACCAGAGATGCATTGTCTGCAGGAAGTATGTTTTATTAGCTCCTGTAGGAAGAGTGGGGTGTTTTATGTTTTTATGACTTCCAGGAGCTGCAGCAGATCTTAGCAAGGCTCTGTGGATATGTATTATTGACGCCTATGTGATACATACTAACAGCTTCTAGCAATGGGGGTTGCATAGGAACCAGAAGTCAGATGTATGTGATGCCATTCTCTACATAAATAATGTTTTAATATTCGAGGAGACTGAAATCTCAGGGTCAGTCTGTTTCTTGGAACCTGACATAGAAGGATCCCTCACCTACTCTTGCCTTGCTCTATTAAAGTAAGTAGGAAAAGTAATTATCTAGATCAGTCAAGAAAATATAGTGAGAATAGTTAGGTGTTGTTTTTCTGTAACTGTGTGAATCTTTCCAGCTGTGTTATTTTTAATATTTCCTGTGATTGAAACTCTGGTGTTTACTGTAAATAGGTATTTCCTATTTTCATGTTCTTTTATTATTTATTATTAAATATATTTAAAGTTTTCCTTGTGGCTGGCCCTTCAGGGAATGGTTTAACCTTTGAAAGTACTTGTATCTGTTGGTGACACTGTGGCCACTCCTGAAGCCTGGCTGTTTGGTCAACATTACCATTTGTTTTAATATTAATTTCACTCAGTATAATTGGGTACCCTTGTGAGAGTCTTAGGGTAGCTGGCTTTGGAGTGTCCGGTGGCAGGTTAACTACCTTATAGTCTGGGCAGAAGGGGGAATAGCTAATAAATCTGTGACAGCCTTTCCTAGGGGGTGTGTGTGTGTGTGTGTGTGTGTGTGTGTGTGTGTGTGTGTGTGTGTGTGTGTGTGTGTGTGTGTGTGTGTGTGTGTGTGCCAGCTACTTGGAACAGGACACGAAGCAATTGTTTCACAGAGATAGTGGTGGAAGACTTGCCTTGGACACTCAGCTGAGGACTTAACTCTACAGCTGTGCTGGTGAGGATCCTTATTGAAGACCTAGGGAGAGACAGAGAGTGAAACCCAGACCCTGGACTGAGTGTGTTCCCTCTGTGCTCTTAAGGGAAATTGTGCTTGATGCAAAGAGGTTTGCATCTGGAATTACTGGTGTATACCTTTGTATTTCAAGTGAACATTTCTCTCCAGTGTCAGTGGTAAGGATTCAGGTTAATTGATTAATGGCCCAGAGTGGGGATGTCACATACTTCATCAATGAGCAATGACTATTAGAAAGAAAGTAGTAGTACTAAGCACAAAATAATATATAAAATGAAGCAGGAATAAATGAAATAAAATTAAAGCTGCCTGAATGTTTTGTATTATTGGGACATTAAAGAAAATTAGGTTTTATACTAGTTATTTACGTATGTATCAGAATATCTACATATTCAAATCAGATAACATCAGTTTTTGAAAATTATAGTAAGAGAGAGAAAGGAAATAGCTGCAAAGTACTAGTGGCAGCGGCAATGGGGATAAATACAAGTGAAAAAAATGTCTATGCTTGAGTTCTATGTAAATAAAGTTCCTGAAAGATATAATAAATCACAGAGAAGTCCATGACATTAAACAAAGAAGAGAATATTTATACAGAAACCCAGAATAGATTTTATAATAGTTGTATAGTCAACAAGTGGTAGAGCCTGCATATTACCTGGGAGTATGTAAACAGCACTGTGAATCAGCTGTCCATGATCTCTGAGGTGATCTCTGCTTGACTTACAAAGCCACTTTTGACCCAGCTCTGTCCTACGCTGTCCATGGGAAGCAGAGCTCAAAGGTATAACTGAAAGAGAAACAAGGCTAATGGGCACAGTCTTGGGTACCCTTTTCTGTTGAATTTGAAAGCTGACATGTACAGGTGTGTCCATTACCAACTGATGTTAAAAATAAATAGTATGCACTTCAATGGACTTGATAAAACTGAGCATGTACAGACTAAAGACTGCTGAAACTTAACCAGATCTGACTTTTGAAAGTTATTGAAAAAATTAAACTGTGAAAGGACTGATGAACCTGCACAAACAGTAGAAATGACAAGAAATGATAAAAACAGTGTGCCTGGGGGTTCAGTGGTTTACGGACATTTTGGTTAGGGAAGGAGTTGAGCAGGAAAAGGTTAATCTTTATGGGGAATTGTTAGAATTGTTATTGCACAATAATTTTATATTGTTTGAAGAACAATTCTATTTAAAAAAAGAAGGTACAGCTATGAGGTCTCAAGTGGGCTTGCTTTTTGCCAGTATTATGGTACAATGGGAATTCTTGTATATTCAGGAATGCTAGTTTAAGGGCTTGATAAATTTATATCTACATTACCTAGATGATATCTTTATTTTATGGAGGGGTGGAAAAGAAGTAATAAGGGAGTTCCTTGAATATATTAATGGTACTACTGAATTCCTACTGTTGTTGAAAGTAATATTTCCCATTTGGATGTATTACTAAGGAAGGATCTATTAAACAACAGGTATATAGTGAGCATCTACAGGAAACTGACATAGGTTTATAGGTGTGTACTAGGCTAATGGCTGTGGAGCCTTTACAAGCCTAGCCCATAGAAGTACCCTGGCATCATGCCGCCCGACGTTAGTTCCCAGTGGCACTGTCAAGTTGAGCCACTGGAGTGATCCCCAGGGTGAACTTTCTATTACTCATCCAGATTGCTCTTGAATAGGGTCAGAGAGGTGCTCTGCTTGACATATATGGGAAGTGTATTCCAGAGCATGGGCAGTGACTGGGTGAGGAACCTGTCCCTCCAGCATGTTGTGTTGAGTTGATTGTGGTAATGAGGTTGAGGTCTCTGGAGCATGTGGTGTGGAGGGATTGGGATTTCTTTAGATGTAGCATTTCTAACAAAGCTGGGTCAGAAGTGGCTTTGTAAGTCAAGCAGAGATCACCTCTAAGTAGGCAATATGAGACCGAGAATAGCTGGAGTCTTTTGAGTCTGTCCGTGTAGGACATGTGTTTAATGCCTGGGGCCTCTTCTTGAGATACTTCTGTGGCCTCTCCAGCTGTTGCAGGTGTCTGAAGAGGTGCATGCCAAATGGGGCATATAATTGATGATTGGTCTAATGACAGAAGAGTAGAGAGAGACAACGACCTCTTTCTTCCTGGATGCAAAACCACTGGTAATGAGATGTGCCACATAGGACTTTCTAACCACAGTGGCAATGTGGTACCACAGTGGCAATGTGGTGATTGAAGGAGAGGTTGCTGTCAACCTGCCTCCCCAGATCTCATATAATGCCTTCAGTGTAAAGTGGGCTCCCATTGATGTGATAATTAGTGGGAGCTGAGTTTTTAGCAAAGCATTTTTGGCATTAAACTTAAGGCTGAGGTTTTTACACCAATCATTGGTCTCAGTGAGGCCTTTCTGTAGGATGTCTGCATCACTTCAGGAGTTAATAATGGCTCCCAGCTTGCAGTCATCTGTGAACCTGGTCAGCCAGAGTCCCTTTGTGTTGGCCTGGACTTCTGAGAAGTAGATGCCAAACAGGGGAGGACCCAGGACCAATCCCTGTGACACTCCACTCGTGACTGGTCGACAGTCTGACTTGGAGTCTGCTACTTTCACACTGTGTGTTCTATCTGTGAGCCAGTTTGCAACCCACCTAGTGGTATAGGGGTTGATGCCTAGTTTGGTGAGTTTATCAATAATTCCTAAGTGAGGAATGGTGTCAAAAGCCTTGGCCAGATTGAGGTAGGCTGTATGAACTGCCTTACCTTTATCCACAGCCCTGGTGACTGACTCAAAGAAATCAACTAGGTTTAGCAGGCATGATCTCCCTTTCACAAAGCCAAATTGCATATGGTCTAGAGTTTGGAGATTTCCTGTATCTTTGTTAATCAGGTCAACAATGATGCACTCCATAGCTGTACATATCAAACTCCACAGGCTAATGGGGCAATAATTCCCAGGGTCTGTAGTCACTCTAACAGAACCAAGATGCTATCTTCCAAAAAAAGGAAGCCAATCTGGTGGTCCCCTGACATAAACAAACTCTACAACAGAAGAAAGAAACTGTTGTAAAAAAGAGTAAAATCCCATGATTGGAGGAACTCCCTGGTCAGCCTCAGTAAGAAGCTGAAATCCCTCATAAAACCCTTCAAAGCTAGTTACAAAAACAATATTGCCACTGATTCTAAAGACAACCACAAAGAATTATATAGCTATGTCAAGAATCTCAATGACAACACACAGATCTGCTCTGAGTAACAGAACAGTGGCACTAAATATACAGAACCAGCTGATATTGCCAACATCCTGGCAGATAGATTCAGTGCTAACTTTACCCCCCTCTCATCCCCTAAAGGGGCCATCTCTATACTGGAAGAATGCAAAGTTCCAGTAATCATGGCTGCGCATGTAGAAAACACTCTCTCAAAAGCCAAGAACACAGCATCCATGGGACCTGACAACATCTCAGGCTGCATTCTAAATGAACTACAGAATGAACTGGCACCCCACCTAAGTACCATGTTCAATCATAGCCTCACCTCAGGCTTTGTGCCCACTGAAAGGTGCACAACGACGGCTATCCCACTCCACAAAGGGGTAGCCACCATGGACCCAGGGAACTACCGAACCATTAGAACTTATAAACAATGACATTGGTAATCTCCAAACTCTGGACCCCACCTGTTTCTGGTTTGTAAAATGCAGATCATGCCTCCTAAACCTGATAGACTTCTTTGAAGCGGTCACTAAAGCCATAGATGAGGTGGTTCACACAGCCTATATAGATCTCGCCAAGGCTTTTAACACCATCCCCCACTCTGGAATTATAGATAAACTCACTAAGCTAGGAATAAATCCCTATGTCACAAGATGGGTTGCCAGCTGGCTCCCAGACAGAACCCACACTGTGAAAGTAACAGACTCCAAATCCAACTTTAGACCAGTGACAAGTGGAGTACCACAGGGTTCAGTCCTGGGTCCTCTCCTGTTTGGTATCTACTTCTCTGAAGTACAGGCTAACACAGAAGGTCTTTGGCTAATGAAGTTTGCAGATGACTGCAAACTAAGAGCCATAATCGAAACTCTTAATGATGTGGACATCCTATGAAAGGGCCTCACTGAGACATATGCTTGGTGTCAAAGCCATGGCCTCAAGCTCAATGCCAAAAAGTGCATTGTCATCCCTTTTGGTAAAATCTCCATACCCATGAACTACCACATAGGCGGTAGTCTACTTAACACTGAAAGTGTGATAAGAGACATTGGGACACAGGTGGACAGTAGTTTCTCCTTTGATAATCACATCACCACAGTAGTCAGGAAATCCTTCTAAGTGGCACATCACAAATAGTCTCTCATCCAGGAAAAAAGAAGTAATTGTTCCCCCCTACTCATCACTCATTAGACCCATTATAGAGTACAGCGCCCCTTTTAGTATGTACCTCACAAGACACATAGAATAACTGGAAAGGCCACAGAAATACCTCACAAAGAGGATTACTGGCCTCAAACAGATGCCCTACGAAGACCTACTCAGAGGTGATTTCTGCCTAACATACAAAGCTATGTCAAACTCAGAGCTGTTGGACATGCTCCACTTAAAGAAATCCCAGTCCCTCTGAGCTACATGCTCTAGGGGACCTAAACCTTGTCATCACAATAAACAGAACATGCTGGAGGGATAGATTCCTGTCCCAGAGACTTTCCATACTCTGGAACAAACTACCTATCTATATCAGACAAAGCTCCTCATTAGCACTCTTCAAGAAAAATCTTGATTGGATGGGAGATAGGAAATTCACCTTGGGGATCACTTCTGTGTCTCTGCTCGACAGGGGCACAGAAAAATAATTTTCTTGGCTGGCGAAAGCCAGGGTACCATTTGGCAAGGTTATATAGGCCCTAGGGCCAATAGCCTAGTGCCTACCTATGAAACTATAAACCTATGGAGAGGGATGACTGTAGCAGTGTGCCATTCTGTAGGGACAAAGCCTGAGGTGAGGCTGTGACTGAGCAGGGCACACAGATGTGGAGCCAGTTCGCTTCCTAGTTCATGTAAAACACAGCCAGGGGTGAGGCTGTGACTGAGCAGGGCACACACATGTGGTGCCAGTTCGCTTTCTAGTTAATGTAAAACACAGCCAGGGATATTATCATGTCCCATGGAAGCTGTATTCTTGGCCTTGGACAATGCAGCTTTAACCTGTGCTCCAGTAATGCGGGTGCCTGGCATTCTTCCGGTATTGGGATTGGTCCTTTGGGGGGGAGGGGTAAAGTTGGCACTGAATCTTTCAGCCAGTATGTTAGCAATATCTGTTAGCTGAGTATAGGAGGTACCATTTTGCAGTATCTCAGAGCAAATCTAGGTATTGCTGTGGAGGCTCTTGATATAGCTATAGAAGGCTCTGTGATTGTTTTTAGTGTCTGCCACATTTCTGCATTCATAGCTGGCTTTAGAGGATTTGATGAGAGATCTCAACTTTTTGTTGAGGCTAATAAGGGAGTTTTTCCAGTCTTGGGACTTCACTTTTTTCTGCTACAGTTTCTTCCTTCTGTTGTAGAGTTTTATTAATGGCAGGGGATCACCGGATTGGCTTCCTTTTTTGGAGGAGGGCGTCTTAGTTCTGTTGGGTATGGTTAGTTCCATGCATTTGTGTACATGTTCGTACAGTGCATTGGTGTATGATTCGACAGTCGTGCAGCTATTTTTCATTGGCATGGGTGCTGTGAAGTTAGCCACCTCTGTTTTTAGGAGTCCAAAGTCAGCTTTGGAGAAGTTTTTCAAGGGGGTTACCTTTGCGGGGTGGGGGTGGGGGGGTTGGTGTGGGTGATATATGGATTTCCTTATTGATTAGTTTATGGTCAGATCTGACCAGTAGGGATTGACTATTGGTGTAGGGCAATGGTCGCCCATGTTAGAAATAACCAGGTAAAGGATGTTGCTTCCTCTAGTGGGGGGCAGAATGAGCTGATCCAGGGCATTGGATCTGATTAATTCCAGGAAGCTTTGGGCCAGTGTATTGGTGCTTGATTTGCTTTCTCAGTTGATGGAGAGGTAGTTGAAGTCTCCTTCTAAGAGAGAGTTATGTTGGACCTTGATAGATTCCAGGGTGCTTAGGAATGTGGAGTGAGAGTCTAGGGACATGGTTGGGGACCTATAGCAGGCTATGACCTGGATCACCATCTTACCCAATGTTAGTTGTACCTGAAGTATCTCAGATGCGTTATGCTGAGCTACTAGTCTGGAGGTGTGCATATCCTTTATGAATATGGAGACACCACCACCTTTGGAGCTTCAGCCCATGTTGCAGGGATGAAAGGTGTGGAATGAGTTATAGCTTGGTAGCACAGGGATGCTTTCTGCCACTTTAAACCAGGTCTCTGTTACAGCACAAATGTCAGTGTTCTCCATTTTGAGGAGTGCTTCGAATGAGTACATCTTGAGATTTAGACTTATAGCATTGAGCAGAATGACCCTCAGATTGCATTTATTTATAGCTGTTACGGTGGTTATTTGGTCTTTGGAACACCGCCTAAAAAAGGAACTATAGGGGTGGCAAGAGCCTTAGCCAGTACCCAGAAACCCAGATGTGACAGATGCAGGACATCTCTGGCAAAGCATCGAGGTCTGTCAGTCATGTCATCCCAAGCAGACAGATACTGGATCCCCTTAGAATGACACCAGAAACTCAGTCAATTGATGAAGCCCATTTTTTGTTTGTACTGTGGTATCATTCTGGGTGATGGTAGGATACTGCTCGGGGCTAGTGTCATAACTGCCTGGGCCACATAATCCCAGAGCTTCACCATGTCTCTTTTCATGTAGTCCAGGGAGGTGTGTCTTAGGTCATTCACACCCACATGGGCAATGACAGAGTCATACTTGTTGTGGAGTGACCTGAGTGCATGTATTATGTGTCAGATTCTAGCACCTGATGGACAGCTGATGTTACTTTCTCCTTATTTACCCTAGTGAGTGGGACATCTGCGTACCTCACTATTGAGTCACCTATGATTAGTGTATTGGGCAAAGTGTTTAGCCTTAGGTGCTTAGGTTGAGGGGCACACTGTGGAGGTGAACTATGTTTCCCGCGGTTTGTGCTGTGTTGTGGTGGTCGAGTGTGTTTCTGTCTTGGAGGTGTCTGCTGCTTGGGTAAATTTCTATTGAGAGCCTCCACGAAGGTGGGTGTGTGGTTTGTGTTTTTATGTTAGAGCTGTGATAGTGGGTGTTCTGGCGGGCTATGAGATCCATGTGGTATGGTGCAGTGCAGGTGTTGACCTTCTCCTCTAGACCAGCTAGTCCAGTCTTGGCTGGAGAGTGCATAGCTTCAAATTTGGTGATATAAATGCATCTCTCACAAGTCTGAGTGTTGGGAGGTAAAAGGAGAGGGTCGTCTGTGTACGAGGCAGTTGCTGCACTGCCTCAGAATGCCCAAGTGCACCAGGTTAATAGGCAAAAGCACAGGGAACTGCCCTTTAATCATGCCAGGAGGGGTGGTCATAACTACTAAGTACTGAAGCTATATTCATGAAGAATGACTAGTGCTGATGGCACTTAGGTGTACTACAATAATTGATACAAAAACCTGTTGAAGTGCAAAGCAATTAGGCTATTTGAAGTGTAAGAGAAAGAACTAGCAAGATCTCAGGGAAAAACTAAATAACAGACTTTCTGGCACAATTAATAGTTTGCCTCAGCTCAGCACCACAGTGTGGAGCTTAAACAAGTGCAAACCCATGCAAACATGGGATTTTAAACCAGAAAGTTGAAAGGGATGGAAAAACTGCCCAAACAGCCAATAAACTACAATTTCTGGGCCAGAAACCACTCCTCTTGTGGTAGATAGGCTACCTACTGCTTACCACTCCCACTGATAAGCTAGAAGGCTTCCTTCCAACACAGAAAGGCTTGGGGGGCTCAGAAGCTTACAAACAGTTTTGGATACAGCAAATCTCTATCTGGACTAGACTAGTTACAGGAAGGCAAAAAACAAGCACAAGCATGGGCTTTTAAACCAAAATGTTGAAAGGATGGAAAAAGTGCCCAAATGGCCAATAAACTACAATTTCTGGGTGAGAAACCACTCCTCTTGTGGGGTAGGTAGGCTACCTAGTGCTTACCAGACCCACTGATAAGCTACAAGGCTTCCCTCCAACACAGAAAGGCTTGAGAGGCTCTGAAGCTTACAAAGAGCCCTGGATACAGCAAATCTGTATCTGGACTAGACTAGTTACAGGAAAGGAAGGAAACAAGCTTAGAACTTTTTTTTACAGAAAAGCAGCTAAAACAGCAGTAAAATAATTCAAATACAGTGCAAGGTAGCACACTTGAGTGTGTAGCAATATTAAAGCAAATACAGTTTACATAAATGCAATTAAATTAAAAATGACTAAAAACAAGTGCAGAAGGCAGTACATTAGGAAAAAATCAAGATGGAGGCACTTTGAGTATAAGAAAATAATGCCAGCAAATATAAATAATTCAGTCAAGCAAAAATTAACAGTGCAAAACTCTGAACAGTTAAAAAGTGCCAACAAATATACTTATCAGCTCTGTATTTCCAGATTGTTTGAGAAGCACACACAGAACACAAGGAGATTCTAGCAATGGTAGACTCTAGCAAAGGGCAACTGTGAAGCCACCAAGTATAAGGTGAGAAACTCTTTGAGGCAGAAAACATTACAGAGATGTTTATCACAGCAGAAAAACAGCAGTGAGCCACTAAATGAAGTTTTAAACTGATAAAGGAAGAAAGGGACTCTAGAGAATGCTTTTAACTGCAAACAAATCAGTTATATGATACACTCCTTGCAGGAAATCAGAACAAACAAACAGATGCTTAACGAATGGAAAACAATTCCAGTTAATACCTTTCACACAGTGAAACTAGCTAAAAAAGCTTTACAGTGTGGCAGTAAACACCTTATTTATCAGGCCCTATAAGGCAGACAGTTTTAGTAAAACAGTGCAGATTAGTTTATAGCAATAAAATACAGTACAATATATGCAGCAGACAATAGAAAGTGCTATCAATAGCTAGAATAAGCAATAACTAGTAAAAATAAGCAAAAAACAAGATATATATCGTAGGTCAGAGTTGTGGTCAGTGCCCCTCCTCCACTCAGCTCAGTGTGTATAGACAGAAATCATCTCAACGTTAGGGCTTAAATATCAGAATGTAAAACCTGAAACAACTTAAAAAAGCTCAAAAGAACCAATGAGTGCATACTCCAAGCCCTAGACAAGCCAACCTCTACCAGTCAGCAGCCAATCAACAACATATTCAAACAACTTTCTTAATTTTTCTAGTGCTCATCCTTATTTTCAAAAAAGAGCAGTTATAAAGGGTCAGTTTAATTGGTCAGGGCAGCATGTATGGTCAAAACTGACCATGACTTTAGGGAGGAATGTGAAAATCTCAAAAGTATGTTCATAAAAAGGGGTTACCCTGTCCATCTGATTGATGAACTAGTAGGAGAAGTTAACCATAAAAGGGAAAGTGGGCACTTTGCCCCTTTGTTAAATGGCAATAAAAGTATTGAGGAACTTAATGTCCTTGGGGATGAAGTAGTAGCTTTGGAACTTAATGCACAACAATATGTAACCTCCTTTATTACTATATATAGTTTAGAAAATGATATTAGATGGATTTCAAACAAAAACAGGAATATTTTAAGGGAGAATAATATCATTTTTAAGAAGGTGGGAGAAAGACCCATATTTGTATATAGATGGTGTCAGGGGTGTAGCTAGGATTTTCAAATTTGTACTGACAGCTCTCAAACTGCTACCCCCCTCCCCAGCCAAGCTACGGCCATTCTCGTAATTCACGGTTCGCTCTTTTAGTGTCGATGAAGAGGCATTCGCTGTAATGCCTCTTCAGTAATACAATATAAATTCACTCAAACTCGGTTCCTTGAATTGAAAATTAACCTGAAATGTCAGTTCTTTGAAAAATGCAGCATGGTAGTTGGGGTAGAGACTTTATGCTTTTGTTTTCTGTAACTTAGGTACAGGTTTTGAGCTTGAGTAAATTACTAACAACCTGCTACCACTAACTAGGATGTTTCATTCACAGACACACCCCTACCTACCTCTTAGTGCAAGAAATATGGACAAAGCCTAAAATAAACAGGGACAGATATTAAATAATGCTCTCGTGAACTTAGAAAGTTGCTAGAATAACAGGATTTGTGCTAGTATGAATTTTTCTAAAGGACATGAAGTCTGAAGCTCAAATGTCTGTCATTATTTATCAACTTCAGCCTTCAATGATTTTCTAGAAAATAACAAAATTTATGAGGAACAGACAAAAAATATGGGGCAAAAATCTGGACATTCTGCAAAATTTGGACAGGTGAGAGGTATGCTACCTACCACACACAAACACACAACCTCTCAACCTCTTACAGCAACAAACTCATAAATAAAACTGAGGCAAAGGCCCAAAAATAAGGACATTTTTTTAAATATTGCTCTTATAAACATAGAAAGATAATAGAATAGTAGTAGTTCTTGCATCAGTACGAATTTTCTGAAAGGTATGAAATCTGAAACTGAAATGTCTGCATTATTTTCTAACTTCAGTCTTTAACAATTTGCCACTAATTTGCCAGAAAACTGCAACTTTATGAAAAACGGACCAAAAATGTGATGCAAAAATATAAAATTGCCAGACAATACAGCTGGGAACCTGTCAAAGAAGGGACACCATTTTAATATGAGCACAGTTAACTTAGAGCAGCTGACAAAATTAGAGAATCTACATGCATTTCTGAAATAAAAGTAATGTACAACTCTGATCATTACAGTTATTTATAAAAGTAAAGTAAACCCTCTATGTTTTCTTCCAAAATTGCTATTTTGTGGAGGGATCATTAGGGGAAGAGCAACAGTTTGAACCAAAATCAGGGACAGTTGAGGTTTGGCTATGCCTAATTCTATAAAGCAATTTGCATGTACCTCTCAACCTGTTAATGCAATAAATCTGGACAAGGCCAAATATATTGAGGGAACATATAAACAGTACTAAAAATTGCTCTTCTATAAACTGGGACAGTTGATAGAACAGGTCTTATTTTAGCATGCATTTTTCTGAAGGTTATAAAGTCTGAAACTAGTGTGTCATTATTTAGTGACTTAATTCCTAAATCATTTGCCAGAAAACCACAAATTGAGGAACAAACCAAAAATAAGAAGCAAAAAATCTATTCATTCTTTGAAAATCTGGACAGTTGGAAGGTATAGATTCACACAATACCAATCTATAACTACATACAAGATACTGGACCAGGCAAAACAACAGGTGAAGCACACTACTTGTTTCATAAATTACCTATAATCCACCATTATTTTTCAAACAAACACTAATTCAGACTCTTGACTAAACTGGATAATTCTTACATTTTCCACAAACAAAAAAAGAACACTTCTTATAATTAGAATCTGCCTTTCACCCCCCTACCCACTATCCATATTCAAAGGCTTCATCCTTCTACATGCCAAAACACCCCAAAACAACAACCTGACCATGTTAGGATCAGCTTCAATTGCTTAGGATCTAGTGCCAAAGATAAGGCAGAAATCCTAGCAGACTTAGTCTTATCCATCTTAAAAGTGAGGCTGCTCTTCTAAACCCACACTCTGGCAAGCACTTATTTCTAGACCTAGTAATCACAAGCATCCCAACCGGTATATCCAACCTCACCATATGCACTCTCCATCAATAAGCAGTGATTCATTACCTTCACAATAAACAATTAGCAACTTAATCATCCACATAATCCAATTCCCATCAGATCAAAAGCCACAAATAAAATCATAAAACTAAAAGATCACCTGGACACCTTCGATTAGTCCCCCTACTTGCCATTAAAGTTCCCAGCAAAACAGCTATTAACCTTTCCCATGGTCTCTTCCGAATGAGAAACAATTTCTTCCTTTCAGCTCTGCTTCACTCACACAAAACACCTGGCTAGCTGAGGAATTCAAATATCTACTTCAATGAAGCATGGCCTTAATGCAAATACAGCCCCTCCCCAGAATCCCAAACCAAATTTACCTTACCATGGAACATAACTAAACAACACATTCAGATGCAGAAATAAACTACTATGAAATACATACAGGGAAAATGCAGATCTTTAACTGATTCAGGCAAATTGTGAACTTTTAAGTAATGTGTAGAATAACTACAGGGCTATTGTATATTGTAGGTATATATATATATATATATATATATATATATATATATATATATATATATATATATATATATATATATATATATATACACACACTCTTATTTCAACTAGAATACGGGATACCCATAATAGTTGCAGCTTGCATGAGAAACATTTCCATCTTGTAAATCATCTCCAGTAAAACATGTCACTTCTTCACTAGATCACTTCTTAAAGAACACCACTGTCTGACTATCTAAAGTCAGATGGCTCCCAATGTAAGAGCGAACACACTTCTGTCTAGGCACACTCCTTAACAGAACTCTTTCCATAGTCACATCTTCCTCACTCACATATAAACTCTTCTCTAAAACTCTTTCATATAACCTCAGAAACCCCTGACAAAGCCAACACTGCAAGCTCTAAAAGCAAATCTCCACTGCACACAATACATTCTCAAATATGGCTACACAGCTATGTAATTCCCTTATTGCCACATGAAAGATCATCAGCCCTACTCAAAATTCAGAAACCAACTCAAGGAACATATCTTCACTCATGCCTAGTGCAGCTGCCTTCAGAAAGAACATATTACACGAACTCAGCTATCTCATCACTCCAGTAATACTGCTTGTCATGCCTTAATCTGAATGTACTCTAACTTTCTTGCCTTCACTCTCTACTTCACTTCCAGATTCCACCACTCTTTGGGCTTTTTAGCCTCCTAGGAGGCATACACATTTCTTAAACCTGTACATTGTAACAGCTGAAGATTTGAATTACTGCATATTTATCTTGTTGACGTGTATTGTAATATAGCCATCTGCCACCCTCTTTCCCCATTTTTGCAAATGAGGTTATGGTGTCACCTCAACATGACAATCCTCTAAAGCTAATAATCAGACTACCAGGAGACTAACACCTGCCAAAGTTGGTCTTACATACTTTTTTGGATTCAGCCTGCCAACTCCCTGGCATCTGCCTTGTCGCTTCTACGGTGCTTTTTTTGTGTTTATTTGTTTGGTTGGCACTTTTGTGGTCTTAGCACTGTATTTTCCACTTTTTTTATTTTACGTACTACACACGCGCACACACACACACACTCTATATATTACTCATCAACCCTCGGGTCTTATGAAGTGAGACCAACATAACGGATCCTCCTCCTGCTTCGACCGACCACCATAACGCTTTCCGCTCGACCGACCACCATAACGCTTCACGCTCAGATGAGACCAAAATCCTAATCCTCCTTCCCGCTCGACCACCTTAACGCTTCCCGCTCTGAGGCCAAAATCCTCCTTCCCGCTCGGAAAGCATTTGAACTGCATGTGCGGTGAGCTCCATTCCGACTGGCTGCCCTGATGAGCTGACGTAGCTGACGTCATCGTGCAGTAAAGCGTGAAAAAGTGAAAATTTAAAATGCTACCCCCCCTTCTACATAACTTGTACGGAAATCAGTACAGTGTGTATGCCTCCCGACGTCCCTGGATGGTGTAAGAACGTTAAAAATATGTTTGAGAGGAAGGTCATTACAGATAAAAGTCATAGTGGTATTAAGAAATGTGTGTAGGTATTGTAAGTTTATAAAGGAGGAGGACTGGTTAATATTTTGGGAATAACCTTCATATCAAAAGGGAAATGTAACTATGATAGTGAAGGATTAGTATGTATTGCAATGTGTCAGTCATGTAATGGCTTGTATATTGGGAAAGCAGAGCATAAACTTTGTGTGTGTATATATGAGCATAACTATGATATACAGAAAGAAAAACAGTACTAATGCACGTTTTAAGCATATTGAGGAATAAACCAAGAAAAAACGAGAAAGGAACCAAACGCTGTAGAAGTAATCAAAAACAGGGAACCTGTAGCCGTGAAAACCAGCACTAAAATAAAAAACGTTCGAGGTAACGTTCAGGAAGTTTACTAAAACTACCAACGTTTTCGTCGTTACAAATGAACAACTTCTTCAGAAACAAAGTAATCGCAACAAGTACTGTCAAATTTAAAAATTCTGCTCTGTGATTCAAGTTTCTGTGAACCAATCAACATTAATCCTAATTGTTTAATTAATTACTAATTGTTACATGAAGAATACCAAGGTGCAAAAAACAAGTTAATCTCATAATTTACAAAAACTGTCCCAATAAATATATATATAAACACATATCCTATAAAACTGTCAATAGAAAGAATATGTATAACGAACAACAGAAATAAAACTGTATATATACTACACAAAGTTTACATTAATGCTAATAACCAATCTAGTAGAATCAATATCTAAGGTAACTTTTCAATTTTAGACAACATGAAATATTACAGTTGTCATTAAGACCTGGATAAGAAAATGCATTAAGATGTAGTTGCTATTCAAGTTCACGGCATTCAAGTAATAATGATGTGGGGCCACCCCTAGTGTTGTCTAAAATTTGATCAATTGCCAAAAAATAAAAGAAATGGTCAGGTTTAACTCTAATGTGTTTAGCTAAAGCATTCTCTCTTTTACCTTTAGCAATAGCATAAGTGTGTTCGTATATTCTGTCCTTGAATTTACGATCGTTTTTTCCGACGTAAAATGCAGGGCAGAAGTTACACAAGGCTAAATAGACATTGCTTTTAGAGTTACAATCTAATCTATGTTGAATAAAAAATTTTTTGTCAGCAATCTGGAATGAGTTTGTAGGTTTTACATGTTTACACAATTTACAAACACCACATTGAAAACAACCTTTAGTTTTGTTATTGAATTTCAGTATCTTAGTTTCCAATAAGTTCTTTAAATTGGCGCCTCTCTTATATATGGTAGAAAAGTTAGAACCAGTCCTATCAAATAGTAAGTTGTCCTTACTGAGAAGCTGCCAATTCTTATGTAAGATAAATTGTACCTGTTCACTGTCTTTATTGAAGACCGTAATGAAATTTGACTTCTGTGAAAAGGAAGTCTTGGTCTTATGTTCTAGAGGTACAATACAGGTTCCAGTACAACTGACGATACTCATAACCTGACAGTTAGCTGTTCTACTACTGTCTTGTATACTAGCAAACTTTTTGTTATGTAAAATAGCCCTAAAAACACCTGTTGTCCGCTTGTTCTTGACTTCTATTACCAATTCATAAATTAGTTGGTTAGGATAACCTCTATTTACAAACATGTTAGTTAGATTATCACATTCCTTAACAAAATCCCAGTAGGCTACAAAAATATTGGCCAAGCTTACAATGAATCACGAAGGCACGAAGTTCTCCCAAAAGGTTTATTGATCAACAAACCACAGCAACCAGCAGAACACAGCAACCAACACTGACCTAGGTTTCGTCGTAAGACTTCCTCAGAGTGTTGGTAATCACTTGATTTATACTGAACACGTATAAATTGATTAATTAATTGCTCCATATTATTGCTCCATTTAACTCAGCATACTAATTTCATTCATACATCCAACCTAAAAATACAATACTATATATCATTTAAACTCCTACTTTTATATTAATAAAATATATAAAAATCCCAGTAGGCTACAAAAATATTGGCCAAGCTTGCTCCACATGGTGAGCCCATAGCTACACCATGTTTTTGTAAATAATGTTGACCATTGAAAATAAAAAAAATATTAGTTAAGATGATATCAGTTAGTTCAGTAACTAAATCTATTTCATCTATTTGGGCGTTATTTTCTTTCAAGGTCAACGCTGTCCATTCAACAGCTTCCATATGTGGTATAGATGTATAAAGGTCCACTACATCTATTGTCAAAAAGTTGTCTTGGGCATCAATAGTTAACTCATTCAAATTGGCCAAAAATGACCAAGAGTCTTTGCAGACTTGAGAGATTTTTTTCAGGTATTTCTGCAAAATGTAATCGACAACTTTAGCACATGGATAAGTTAATGACACTCTACCATCAATTAAAGGTCTCATTGGTGGATTAGAAAGGTCTTTGTGAATTTTCGGAATTCCAAACATAATAGGAAGTTTAGGAAATGGAATGTTTATGTTATTAAACATATCTATGTTAATTCTTCCTTCAATAAATAAATCTCTGAAGTATCCTTTAACTCTAGCTTGAGCAGTATTATACTCATTAAGCGAGACTTTAGAGTAAGCTGGACTACAGAGAACGGATTCCATCTTTTTGTTATAATCACTAGTGTCAAAAATCACTAGACCTCCACCTTTGTCTGGCTTAATACATCTCACTGTTTGAGACCTTAGTAAGTCCAAGGCTTGAATTTGTTCAGGACTCACATTGTTGAAACGTTTAATCTGTCTCCGTTTAAAAGGAATGCGTCTAATATCTAACTCACAAATGTTTTCAAATAAATGAAGCAACGGGTGTAGAGGAGGGTTAAAGGTACTAAGTGGTTTAAAGTTAGTGTTCATGCACACATTATTACCTAACAAGGAAGAAAGGTTCAATTTTCTTACAAAACATTTCAACTCGATAATACTTGAGCCACATTCATATTCCTACTAGGAATGCTTTAGCTAAACACATTAGTGTTAAACCTGACCATTTCTTTTATTTTTTGGCAATTGATCAAATTTTAGACAACACTAGGGGTGGCCCCACATCATTATTACTTGAATGGCAACTACATCTTAATGCATTTTTCTTATCCAGGTCTTAATGACAACTGTAATATTTCATGTTGTCTAAAATTGAAAAGTTACCTTAGATATTGATTCTACTATTCTTTCTATTGACAGTTTTATAGGATATGTGTTATATATATATATATATTTATTTGGACAGTTTTTATAAATTATGAGATTAACTTGTTTTTTGCGCCTTGGTATTCTTCATGTAACAATTAGTAATTAATTAAACATTAGGATTGATGATGATTGGTTCACAGAAACTTGAATCACAGAGCAGAATTTTTAAATTTGACAGTACTTGTGATTACTTTGTTTCTAAAGAAGTTGTTCATTTGTAATGACGAAAACGTTGTTAGTTTGAATAAACTTCCTGAACGTTACCTCAAACGTTTTTTATTTTAGTGCTGGTTTTCACGACTACAGGTTCCCTGTTTTTGGTTACTTCTACAGCATATTGAGGAATACCCTGGACACTTTTTCAAATTTTCTGTTTTTTGGAAAAACTTGAAGTTGACCCACGATGGAGTCCTTGGTCCCTCCTTTTGGAAAAGAAGGAATTGCTCTGGCACCTGTATTGGAATTTATATAGCTTGCCAGGACTAAATTAACATATTTCTGTC
Source organism: Protopterus annectens (assembly GCF_019279795.1). Taxonomy (NCBI): domain Eukaryota; kingdom Metazoa; phylum Chordata; order Ceratodontiformes; family Protopteridae; genus Protopterus; species Protopterus annectens. The sequence continues at coordinate 1,214,187,747 of NC_056733.1, read as the reverse complement.
GTCGCTCTATTAAAGTTAAAATTGCAATGTAGATAGGAAATGGAAATATTTACTCTTGTAATAGTTTAAGGTTCATTTTATGAAAATAGCTCAAAAAATTAAAAAAAAAATAAAATTGCTTTATAATGACTTTATTATGTATTTATATGAATTTGGAAGGAGTTTTAGTTGGTTTAAAATAAATGTAGTTTAGCTGTATGCAAGTATCAAGATTTTTAACACGGTCTCTTTAAGACCCCCATTTTGAACAGCTGATGTTATATAAGCAGTGCTTTGGTGGTGGGTCTTTTGTCTGGAGACGTTTTCCATTGTAAAATCAAAGCACTTGTTTTAACATTTTTTTTAATAATTTGTAAATAAAACCACTTTTTACCAAACACAAGCTATTTTTTGGGCTGTGCAAGAGGCTTCAGACCTTAGGAAGTCTTAGTTTCTTCAAAATATTACCTCACCTTAGTGATGCACTAGATTTCTTCCTGTCTACTGTAATCCTACTTAATTCCCTTTGTTAGAGGTGCACTTATTACCACAGGATACACACTAATACACTATTGTGCTGTTTTACTTTACTATATTCGCAAACTTTACCTGATAGTAGCTAGAGCTTTGAATCATTTAGTTGTTGTGTCTTTCGGCTTTTCCCGGTTAGGGGTTGCCACAGTGGAACTCTGATCCGCTAATGATTGGCAATAGAGTTTTACATACTGGCTTGCCGGGCCTAACGCACAACCTTCAACGAAGGAATGCCCATTCACGCATGTCGCAACACAGAAGATGCTCTAACTGAGAATCGAATGGGCAACGTCTAACTGTGAGGCGACAACGCTACGGCAGCACCACCACTGCTAAACTGAACTCATTTCTTATACTCTTGCCCAATAACAACACAGCTTGTCACTGGTTTTTCTTTTGTCACATCACAGTATGTGAGATGTTCCTGCTTTACTATATTTGCAGTTCTGGTTAATATGTTGTATTTTTATATCTTATAGCAGAATGTGAAACTTGTCTACAGAATTTTACTGGTATTAGGAAACATGCATTAATGACTTTGACTCTGAATATAAAACTTGACTGTAGGATTGCGCTAATAATAGTAAACATTAAGATTTGTATCAGCCAGGTTGTGGCTGAAAAGGATAATTAGACAAGTTCAACGTCTGTAATAACTAAATACATAAAAAAAAAAAAAAAAAAAAAAAAAAAACATTTTGCAATGGTATGATGGAATGATTTAAAATGAGCCTTAGAGCTTGACTGGGGAACTATGCTCACCCTTTGACACTGACTTCAGTGCGCTGCAAGAATTTATGTTGTGCCATTATTCCAAATTACTTTGGTAAGAAATTTTGTTGCAAACTGATCCTTGACAGCAAACTAACATTTCTGTTATATTAGCAGAACTAATTGAACAAAGTAGATATTATTAGCTTATTTATTATTGACCTGCCTGTTTTCTGAATCTTTGCAGGAACTTTATTTTGTTTAGATAATTACTGTACATGGCAAGGATTTGATAGTAATATTAAAAAAAGTAATAATCATTTGCTGGTCAAGTTTTAAAAAAATCTACTGCAAAAAAGTTAATAGGGCTATTACTCCCACATGACATGGACTACATCAGGTAACTTACTGAGAAAAAACTGCCTTTTTCTATGAAGAATCCATTTGCGTAATGTGGTTGTTAGTGATAACAGTACTCATGTTTGTATTGGGCCCTGCTGTAATGTTATAGTGAGCTCAGTTTCTTCAGTTTTTGTTTTAGTAGAAAGTTTCCCTAGTGATTACTCACTTATTGACTGAAAAAATGTTCCTAGTCCTTGTGTCTGCCTTCATCACTTATGTTGCTTAATGATGAGGAACTCTCTCAGTGTGTGCTATAGCACAATGTGTAATATTACAACAAACTTTAGATCTGATATCTTGCTTTTTTGTATAATATTCTGAATGATACAAGCCCCAAGAATTAAATCATGTCTGTCTGATACATTTGTATAGTTTTAATAGTTTCACTTTAGTTGCAAGCTAAATCTAGTTTCACTATTGCATGTTTTGGCAATGCCTAATACTATAGCAGTAACCCACGCCTGGGTGTGGGTAATGCTGGATTTACCCACGGTTGGCGTGGTTTGGTCCCGAGGGCAAAGCCCGAGGGACTAAACAAAGCCAACCATGGGTAAATCCAGCATTACCCACACCCAGAAGTGGGTTATTGCTATTATACAATGACATTATTTAAGAAAAGAAATAATTACTTTTCTTAAATAATGGCATTGTATAATGCCTCTTTACTGCCCTTCCGCAGCTGTCTGGTATTCTGCGGCAGTTCTGATGTACTGTGCATGCCTACGCAGTACATCAGAGCTGTGGGCAAAAGCAACGGAGAACGCAAGATCTCTGTTGCTTTTTTTTACTGTTTCTCTATGTTAAATGGGTTTAACATAGCGAGACAGCTTTAAAATAAGCAACGGAGATCTCCATTACTTATTGTAAAGCTGTCTCGCTATGTTAAACTCATTTAACATAGCGAACAGTAAAGAACGGAGATCTTGCGATCTCCATTGCTTTTTTTTTTAAAAACTGTCTCGCTATGTTAAATGGGTTTAACATAGCGAGACCGCTTTAAAATAAGCAACGGATATCTCCGTTGCTTATTTTAAAGCTGTCTCTCTATGTTAAACCCATTTAATATAGCGAGACAGCTTTAAAAGCAACGGAGATCGCAAGATCTCCGTTACTACACTGTGTCGCTATGTTAAAGGAGTTTAACATAGCGAGACAGCTTTAAAAAAAGCAACGGAGATCTCCGTTGCTTTTTTTAAACCTGTGTCGCTATGTTAAACTCTTTTAACATAGCGAGACAGTGTTTTATACTAACGGAAAAAGTCCGGGTGACCGGACCTTTTTCCGTTAGTATATTGAGGGATTTACAACGGGCACGCTGGTTGGGCTGGCCAATCAGCGTGCACGTTTTAGGGGAGGAATTGTATAATTTTTATTTAACCATGTTTGTTTTGAATGGATTCCACTTTTGTTGTCAACAGCCTATCAGGCTATATCACACATTAACTTCTTCTTATAACTGTCTGGCATTGCTTTACAAATTTATCTGCAAATTACTACTACAGTCTCTGTGTTGTAAGCATTTAAAGGTTTTCATCTTTGAGAAATGTGTGCATAGGGAACAAGTCTGAGGTACACCAGATAGTTCAAACTAGTTTCAAACTATAGAAAACTGCAATTAAATACTGCTTATAGATTCCCACAATCTTTTGAAATGTTTTATTGGAACATTCTCTGTTTCTGTGTAAAATATTTAGTGTTCTTTTAATGAAATCAGTGTCATCATATGCTTTTGTAGACTTGCAGCTAATTTACAGTCAGTTCACTGGACTCATTTTTTTTTTTTCAGTGTCAACATTTGTAATATCTGTGCTGATTAAATTCTGATTTTTTTTTACATTTTTTAATAACTATTGTGAGGCACCATCCTCCCCATATATGTAATTTGTACTTACTGTGCTAAAGCATCTAACACCGAAGCATTTATTTATTTATGTATATATTTATTTTGTTTTGTTTTGTTTTGCCTTTGTTGAGTAGGAAAGACACTGGGCTATAAGTATATTCCTTTTCAGTAGAGATCCAGGGAGATCCCGTTGTCATAATAATAATGGCAATGTAATATGTAGCAAAGTAATACAGCACATAGATAGTGAAATAAACAATTTGACACACACACCCACACACACACACACACATGCATATATATATATATATCCATAGGAACAGTTACTTGCTAGTACATGCATTACTATACATACTGAAAGGAAATCAATTTTGAATTTTTATGAGATAGAAAAATTTTTTTACAAGAGTTTCAGGTATGTGTATGAGGAAGGAAGGCAACTGCATAAGCAATACTTAAAAAGGGTGATACTCAGTAGTTAGTACTTTAATAGATGCAAGATGAAAGCATAATGGGTAAAGAGACAGTGGGGGTAAAAAGAGTATCTTATTGGGTACCTAGTAGATTATTAGTTTGTAGACTACAGGGTACTAGAGTAGTTGGTGTACAAGTCTGTAATGGTTAACCTGGGTAGAGCTTGAGCATAGCCATGTATTGGTTACATATCTTTTCAGATGTATTGTAATACTTGCTAGGTTGTCACTTTTAGATTGAGAGGAATGGAAGCCCAGAGTTTAGAAACATAGTTGAAGTAAATAAGTCTGTAGCCATGTTGATTGATATACTAGTGATTAGCAGCTATTTGGCACGAGATTCCAAGCTCTTGACTGGTGAGGGCTAGATAGTTTTCTGCTTTGTAAATCTGGTAATGTGCAGTCATTAATTCTGTGCTTGTAAGATGGTGTATTAAGTTTAGCAGTGTTAGGACTGAACAGTGGTGTGATTAAGAAAGTTTTCAGGAAATTATGCAATCATATTGTAGCATATGCTCAGTTTTATTTTTGTTTTGAAGATAGATTTGTAAGATTAGGGGATGCATAGCGGATGAATAGTAAAAGACAGGCAAACTATAGCATTAACCTATCATGGTTGGTGAGGTATACTTAACTCTTGTAAAGTGAACCCAGTTTTTGGTCATTTCATTTTAACTGCTATGATATATGGTGGCCAGTTTTCAGTTTGTGATCTAGTATGACTTCCAGCAGTGTGGTCCAAGATATTGTTATGATTGTAGTGTAGTTTGTTGAGGTAATATGAAATTAGTTTTTTGGTTAGAGTACTTTTCATAGGTTAAGTACCAGGCTAACTTCCCTTTTGGGCCAATTTAAATTGTATGCCAGACACTGGTCCTCCTAGTAGCGGTCTGTAGGATACTGACTTGTAGCGGTCTGTAGGATACTGAGTATACTGTCAGGCGTTCAGGTGTGAAGTACATTAGTTCCAGTTTAAATTGTATGCCAGACACTGGCCTCCTTGTAGCAGTCTGTAGGATACTGAGTATACTGTCAGGGGTTTAGGTGTGAAGTACATTAGTTCCAATTTAAATTGTATGCCAGACACTGGTCTCCTTGTAGCGGTCTGTAGGATACTGACTTGTAGCAGTCTGTAGGATACTGAGTATACTGTCAGGGGTTTAGGTATGAAGTACATTAGTACCAATTTAAATTGTATGCCAGACACTGATCTGCTTGTAGCGGTCTGTAGGATACTGACTTGTAGCGGTCTGTAGGATACTGAGTATACTGTTAGGGGTTTGGGTGTGAAGTACATTAGTTCCAATTTAAATTGTATACCAGACACTGGTCTGCTTGTAGCAGTCTGTAGGATACTGACTTGTAGGATACTGAGTATACTGTCAGGCGTTTAGGTGTGAAGTACATTAGTTCCAGTTTAAATTGTATGCCAGACACTGGCCTCCTTGTAGCAGTCTGTAGGATACTGAGTATACTGTCAGGGGTTTAGGTGTGAAGTACATTAGTTCCAATTTAAATTGTATGCCAGACACTGGTCTCCTTGTAGCGGTCTGTAGGATACTGACTTGTAGCAGTCTGTAGGATACTGAGTATACTGTCCGGGGTTTGGGTGTGAAGTACATTAGTTCCAATTTAAATTGTATGCCAGACACTGGTCTGCTTGTAGCGGTCTGTAGGATACTGAGTATACTGTCAGGGGTTTAGGTGTGAAGTACATTTTCTTCCTCCTATTATACAGCTGATTGATTTTGTGATTCCACCAGAGTGGCTTCTTTTATGAGTTAGTTCTGTACTTCTTCCTGGTGGGTACAACTGCCTCTATGCAACTATTAACATGCTTGTACATGGTTTCTGTGAGCAGTTCTGCATAGGCAGAAGTGTTCTTAGGGTATATGGAAACTTGAATTATTGCCAGGTTCTCGCTTAATAACAGGGGGTTAGCCCTAGAACAGTTCCTGAATATTCCAGGTTTAGCTGGAGGTCCAGGGTTTATTTTTACTTCAAAGAAGACCATTTTGTGGGTTGATCTTACCAGGGAAGGCATTACAGTAGGGGGTGTGCAGCAGTCTCCCATATTAGTGAGAACCAGATCCAGTATGGTTGCACCCCTGGTTGCTATATTGACTATCTGGGCCAGGGAGTTTGTGTTTACAAAATCTAGGAATCTGTGTGCATGTACATTTGGTGTTCTATATGATTCCCAGTTAATATTGGGGTAATTAAAGTCACCCATGAATATGGTATTGGGTTGGATGGTTAGTTTTTCTAATAAGTTTAACTACATGGCATAGGTTTCCTGGGCCATAGAAGGGACCTATAGCTTGCAAGAAAGTGGTTTTGGATTTTGACTATAGTGATTTGAACATGGATCAGCTCATGTGCATTGTCCTGTTTGACTAGTCTTGAAGTATAATTATTTTTTATGTAAATAGAGACACCTTCACCTTTATTCACACCTATGAAGTTGCTGGCCTAAATGTGTGGAAGGCCTTATAACCTTGCACCGTTGGTGTGCTCTTTACATCTTTAAACCACGTCTCAGTGACTGCACAGACATCAGCATTCTCTAGGGTAAAGAGAGCTTCTAGAAAGTGGAGATTTTGTTTAGACTCCTAGCATTGAGCAGTAATACCCTTCGATTTTCTTGGTTTTGATTTGCTATGTCGGAGGTACTTTGTTTGGCACTGCATATAAAAGGCACTATGGGGGAAGATCATGCTTTAGCTAATAATCAAAAGCCTAGTAAAAACCAAAAGGCAGGGGAAGTCTTCAAAACGAACACCAACAGCACCAACAGTCCAGTAGTCCTTAACGCAAATTTTTTATTTATTAAAACAGAAAAAGCGTTTTCGCTACTGTCCCGTAGCTTCATCAGAGGTAAAGGCAATCAATTGACTCAATAAATGTAAGAGCCTTTTAAATAGCATCAACTCTGATTCATAGGAAGTGACGAAATTTAAAACTTTACACTTTCCTCTACACACCTTTTTAACACAAGAATGATCAACAATAAATACTTATCTAAACTGTTACATTCACTAAAACATAACATCAATGTAATTAATAAAAAATTATTAATAAAAGTATAAGTTTAAATATATATGTTCAACATTGAATTACTAATCCACATAATCCAAAACGTAAAAAACTTTTCATACACCAGCTCCACTATATAATTGTATAGTACTAATACCTACATCTATCTAACAAAAGTTGAACTCTATAACAGAGAGGTCAACTTTTGTGGTCTCCTTTAAGGCCCCTGAGCCAGTGGTAAACATTACTCAAACCGCTGAATCACTTACAAATGCCTTCTACCAGCACCTACAGGACTGCATGGATCAGGCAATCCCAAACAAAACTAAGACTCTCTGTACCAAAGGCAAGCGTCCAGTCTGGTGGACCCCAGCCATAAACAAGCTCTACAACAAAAGGAGGAAGCTACTACAAGATAGAGCAAAATCCTTGAAAGGTAAGACACCTTTGATCATTATAAGTAAAAAACTAAGAGCTCTCATAAAATCATCCAAGGCAAATTTTGAGAGAAAAATCGCCAAGGACTCTAAAGACGATCATAAGGCCTTCTTTAGCTATGTTAGAAACCTAGGAGGAAACTCCCAGATATGCTCAGAATTAGTTCAAAATGATGTGAAAATTACTGAACCTACACACATTGCTAACATACTGGCTGACAGGTTCAGTGCAAACTTCTCCCCTCCCCCCCAAAAGGAGAGATATCTATTCCAGAGGATTGTAGCCCCCAAACATCTCCAACGCCCAGGTGAGAACTGCCCTCACTAAGGCAAAAACACAGCATCCATGGGACGGATGGTGTCCCCGGCTGTGTGCTTCATGAACTCAACGAGGAATTAAACCCACAGTTAGGACAGCTGTTTAATCTTAGCCTCACCTCAGGATCATTACCCAAGGAGTGGCGACGGCGACTGTGGTCCCACTTCATAAGGGCGGTGCCTCCACAGACCCTGGAAATTACCGCCCCATTAGCTTGACAAGCCTTATCTGCAAAGCCATGGAGAGGATCATAATGGAACTCATAAATAAAGACATAGGGAACTTGCAGACTTTGGATCCAACCCAGTTTGGCTTTGTCAAAGGCAGATCCTGCCTCTTAAACTTGGTTGACTTTTTCGAGACAGTCACCAAGGCCATTGATGAGGAAAGGCAGTCCATACAGCCTACCTCGACCTGGCAAAGGCCTTCGACACAATACCCCACTCAGGTATCATCGAAAAACTCATCAGCTTGAATGTAAACCCATACATCACAAGATGGGTTGCAAACTGGCTAGCGACAGAACCCACAGGGTCAGAGTTGCGAGCCATGTCAGACTCAAAGCCTGTCACAAGTGGTGTCCCACAGGGCTTAGTCCTGGGTCCACTCTTGTTCGGCATCTACTTTTCTGAAGTACAAGCAAACACAGGAGGGTTATGGCTGACAAAGTTTGCAGATGACTGCAAACTGGGCCATAGTCGAAAACACATCTGACACAGATATCCTCCAGAAGGGCCTCACAGAAATGGATAACTGGTGCCAGAGCCATGGCCTGAAGTTAAACGCCAAAAAATGCATAGTCATACCCTTCGGGAAAAACAAGGTTACCCCTAGCTACCATATAGGTGACAATCCACTGAGCACAGAAAAATCATCAGGGATCTGGGGACCCAAGTTGACAGTAGTCTTTCGTTTGACACTCATGTTGCTAAAGTAGTTAGGAAAGCCTTCTATATCGCCCACCTGATCATGAAGGGATTCACATCTAGATCAAGGGAGGTCATCGTCCCCCTGTACTCATCACTCATTAGACCTATGATTGAGTACAATGCCCGTTCGAATGTATCTGACCAGACACCTGATGCAGCTTGAAAGGCCCCAAAAGTTCCTCACCAAAAGGATAAAGGGTCTCAAAAATATGTCTTATGCTGCCCGACTGAAAGAACTCCAGCTTTATTCAGTCTCATACCGCTTGCTCAGAGGTGACCTGTGCCTGACATATAAGGCCATGTCAAACCCAGATTTGATGAATATGCTTCACCTCAAAAAATCTAGATCCCTCAGAACCACAAGGGCGGAGACTTAAACCTTGACACGGTTATAAATAGAACGTGCTGGAGGGACAGATTCATCACCCAGAGACTCCCTATGCTGTGGAACAAAATCCCGGTACATGTGAGGCAGAGCACCTCGCTGGCCTTGTTCAAGAGGAATCTTGACCAATGGATGGGAGATCGCAGATATACCCCAGGGATTACTTCAGTGTCACTGCTTGACAGAGGCACAGAAAAATGATAGGCATAGTTTTTATTCAAACTAAAGGGGTGGCGAAAGCCACATAACTATGGGCTAGGCTTATAAATGCCCTTGGGCAGATAGCCTAGTATGAACCTATGAACCTATGAACCTATATGTATTATTTTAAAAAGAAGAGAAAAAACGTCCTTTGTTTTAAAAAATAAAAATATTTAAAATTACCTTAATCCATGTGGACATTTTCCCTAACTAATGTGTGCTGTTTTTTTGAAATTATTATTCTTCTTATTTATGGGAATTGACCACGTCCCAGTTGACATCAGAGGGGTCCAACATCTCTCATTTTAGAAAACCGGGAGCTTGAATGGCAACTCTCTTTGGATGCGTTCAAGTCCCCCGGTTTAAATGAGAATTGCAATATTGCGCCAGTATTAAAATTACGTAGTTACTTAAGGTAGAGAATTTAATGTATATTTTGTATGTGTAAAGCCGTTTTTAATAACATATATATTTTCAAAAAAACAGCACACATTAGTTAGGGAAAATGTCCTCATGGATTAAGGTAATTTTAAATATTTTTAAAACAAAGGACGTTTTTTCTTCTTTTTAAAATAATACATATGATCTCTCTGTTATAGAGTTCAACTTTTGTTAGATAGATGTAGGGTCTATATACATCAGGTTTCCCTTGTAGTTACGCACACCAGCACTTATTGATACGACATGAGTTGTATTAGTACTATACAATTATATAGTGGAGCTGGTGTACGAAAAGCTTTTTACGTTTTGGATAATGTGGATTAGTAATTTATTGTTGAACATATACATTTATATTTTTATTAATAATTTTTTATTAATTTTATTGATGTTATGTTTTAGTGAATGTAACAGTTTAGATAAGTATTTATTGTTGATCATTCTTGTGTTAAAAAAGGTGTGTAGAGGAAAGTGAAAAGTTTTAAATTTCGTCACTTCCTATGAATCAGAGTTGATGCTATTTAAAAGGCTGTTATATTTTTTGAGTCAATTGATTGCCTTTACCTCTGATGAAGCTACGGGACAGTAGCGAAAACGCTTTTTCTGTTTTAATAAATAAAAATTTGCGTTAAGGACTACTGGACTGTTGGTGCTGTTGGTGTTCGTTTTGAAGACTTCCCCTGCCTTTTGGTTTTTACTAGTTTGTTTTGATTCACTTCGTTGGTTATTTGGTTCATTAATAATCAAAAGCCTACCAGAGGAGAGGTGCAGGCCATCCCTGGCAAAGCAGCGTGGTCTTGATCATTTCCTTACATGCTGACAAATATTGCACCCCCTTAGAATGACACCAGAAGCTAAGCCAATTATTAAAGTCAGTCATTTTTTGTTTGTATTTTGGCATCATCCTTGGAGAAGGTAAAATGCTGCTCAATGCCAGGCTCATACTAGCCTGAGACACATATTCTGAAAGCTCCATGATGTCTCTCTTCGTATAGTCTAGGGAGGTATGTCTTAGGTTGGTGTAATATGATCTTTTGTCTAACAACTTTTTGTTTGCTTAGATATCTTTGAAATTATATAAAGTAACAGTTAGTTATAAAAAGTAAATTAGTTGATCAGAGGATTGGGGGTAGATTTTCCCCCTATACAAGTGCAGGACTTGGAGGGTTCTTTTTGTTGCCAGTACTTTTATTAATAGAAAGAGCTCAAAGTCAGGCATTTAGTTGTCAGCAAATCCTAAAACTGATTTGATAGCGACAAGGCACGTTAGTTTAGACAACTGACAATTGAGAAAGGTATAGTAAATCCAGTTTGAACTAACATTCACAGACACCCTTACAGCACAGAATGGGAAATTTACAATTTTCCTCATTGTAGTGTAATCTCAGAGTTGGTATATTTAAAGGAGAACTGCAGCCACAGACTCATAAAATGAAAAACATGTTTATTTCATCGGGGTTTGGTGTTTCCTACATTTTAACACGACTCTGGGACTATTTACAGGTTTTTAAATATTTTTATATATAATTTCTGAGTCTGGCCATATAGGGTCTGGCATCTTGAAGTAATTCTTATTGTTTAGCCTGCTTGTAGGTATCCCACAATGCAGTGCTCATATGTAAAAAGTTATATCACAAAGGCATCTTTCTTTCTAAAGCTCCTGTCACTGCTTACATGCATAAACTGCTGTCTTTCAGTCAGTTAGTTTTAAGTAACATTTCATACCATGGGTTGCCCACTGGCTTACTGACAGAACCCACACTGTAAAAGTAGCTGACTCCAAATCCAGCTCCAGAAAAGTGACAAGTGGAGTACCTCAGGGTTCAGTCCTGGGACCACTCTTGTTTGGCATCTTCTTCTCTGAAGAACAGGCTAACACTAAGGGACTCTGGCTAACAAAGTTGGCAGATGACAGCAAACTGGGAGCCATTATTAAATCACCAAATGATGTGGATATTCTACAAAAGGGCAATGCCAAGAAATATATAGTTATCCCCTTTGGGAAAAAAACATGTACCCATGAATTACCACATAGGTGGTAATACACTAAACGCCAAAAGTCTGAAAGAGACTTACGGGCACAGGGTGGACAAGTGGTCTCACCTTCAATAATCACATCGCCACAACAGTCAGGAAATCCTATGTAGCACACCTCATCACTAAGGGCTTTTCATCCATAAAAAAAAAAAAGGTCAGTGTCCCACTGTACTCATCCCTCATTATAGAATACAGCACCCCATTTGGTATGTACCTCTGAAGACATTTGCAACAACTGGAAAGGCTGCAGAAATACCTCACTAAAAGAATCACAGGCCTAAAGCAGATGCCCTATACGTCATAAAAAACTCCAGCTATACTCTGTCACATATCGTCTACAAAGAGGCGATCTCTGCTTAACATACAAGGCCATGGCAAACCCAGAGCTGTTGGACATGCTACACTTAGAAATCCCAATCCTTCAGAGACGCATGCTCCAGGGATCTACACCTTGTCATCACAATGAACAAAACATGCTGGAGGGATAGGTTCCTGACCCAGAGACTCCCCAGACTCGAATAGACTGCCCATACATGTCAAGCAGTGCGCCTCTTTGGCCCGCTTCAAAAGAAACGTTGATGATTGGATGGGAGATAGGAAATTCACCCTGGGGATCACTTCAGTCTCCCTGCTAGACAGGGGTCCAAGGAAGTAAATACTGTAAGAAGAAACAACCAGGGAATTGTTATGGCTAGGCTTGTATAGGCCCTATGGCCGATAGCCTAGCACCAACCTATGAACCTATATATTATTTCTCAGATAGTGGCACCTTTCCCGATTCACTTAGTGATCACTTACCCACATTCATACATCGTTTGCCCTCTCCATTGCATCTTACACACACTTGTATTACTGTACGTCACCAAAAAACTTTCAATCTCATTACCTTCTCCAACTCTCTAAAAGCAATAAACTGGAATACTTTAAAAACTTTACCACTGGAACAAGCAGTCATCCACTTCAACACAACCTTCTTAAACCTCCTAGACCACCATGTTCCTTTAAGGACAAAAAGAATAAAAAAACAAAACTGCTCCTTGGCTAACAAAAAACACACTAGCAACCATGCACCTCAGAGATAAAGCTTGGGCATATTACCAAAAACTAAGGACTATCCTCACTCATAATGAATTCAAAATGCATAGGAACAAAGTAAAAAAATTAATCATCATAGATCGACAGAACTATTTTTCTATACTCCAAAACAATAACAAAACAAACCCCCAAAAGTTTTGGAAAGGCATCTCCACCCTCCTTAACCCCAGCAAATCAGACAACCCTAGCCCAGTCCCTGAAGCTCCAGACATAGATCTGGCTACTCAGTTCAATACTTTTTTCATTGCTTCCATATCCAAACTAACCTCATCATTCTCATTCTCTAACACCACCACACCCTCCACACTATCCCCATCATCCTCTTTCAATCCTATACCCCCCATCTCTGCTTCCCCTCCTATTTCCCCTCCATTAACACCCCTCAATACCCCCTCCTCTCAGCTTCCACCATTCTCACTCAAACCTGTACCCACATCCACCATAAAAAAACTCCTCCTGAAACTGAAACCATGCTCTCATGCCCCAGATAACATTCCTTCATATTATCTTGCTATAGCTGCAGAAGCCATTGCCTCCCCCATCAGCATTCTAATCAACCGCTCCATTCAAGAAAGTTTAGTACCCCAAATCTGGAAAAAGGCTTATGTCGTACCTTTGCACAAAGGTGGCAACAATAATAACATAACTAACTTCCATCCCATCGCCATCCTATCCCCCATCTCTAAACTCTTGGAAACGTGTATCCACCTACAACTCTTACCATATCTCATAGATAATAATCTACTTACTCCCACACAACATGGCTTTAGACCTGGTCACAGGACTATGACTGCCCTTCTCTCCTTCCTGGAAACTGTGAATAAAGCACGAGACTCGGGCCACATTGTCTCAACCCTTTTGCTAGACCTCTCCAAGGCCTTCAACACTATCTTCCACAATTTACTCCTAACTAAACTCTCTAAGCTTTAACCTGTCACCTTCCCCTCTGAATTGGTTCACTAGCTACTTATCTAATAGATGCCAAGCTGTAAAATGGAAAAAAGCCACCTCCCCATTCTGTAATACCCCAACTGGAGTCCCTCAAGGATCCATACTAGACCCCCTTCTTTTCAATATATTCATAAATGACTTCCATAACTCCATCCCCTTCACTAACATCATGCAATATGCTGATGATTCAACTATTATCTGTTCTGCTACCTCTATACCTACCCTTCTAAAGCTCACACAAGATGCATTCTTAACCACCGAAGTATGGATGAAAAAAAAATCACCTCGCACTAAATGCATCTAAAACCAAACTAATGCTGTTCACCCCATCCAAAGCCACCTCTTATAATATAAGTACATTCCCTATCACTAGTCATAGTAATACACCCATCGAACTCGGCTCAAATTCTGCTCCCATCTTCAACTTAATATCAAAAAAACCCATAAAAAACTAGGTATGCTCTACCGACAAAATCTCTATTTAACACCCTCCACTAAAATCACCCTCTCCACCACATTTCGCATCCCCACCCTCTCCACCACATTTCACATCCCCTCCCTCCTCTATGGTGCCCACTCCTAACTAACCTACAATCTTCACTCAAATCACAACTCTCCTCTTGCTATAACAAAATTGCCAAGTTTGCTACTGGCCATAAGTCCACTTCACACCATTGCTCATCTCTCCACAAACTAAAATGGTTGGAACTCACCAATCATCTTACCTATACTCAACTTACTGTTGCCCACAAGCTAATTTTCTACCCTTCCCTCTGTCCCTCCCTTTCCTCTACCTTCAAAATGCACCTCCTGATAGACTACTTAGATCTAACAACCAAAACCTAATAGAACTGTATAAACCATCTTGTCCCCCAGGAAAAGATCTCCTATCCTATAGTCTAGCTCATCTCTGGAACTCCCTACCACCACCCATCCGCACCACCTCAAACATCCGTTCTTATTTATTTTCCCAGTGGGAATGCACTTGCTATCACCCCATATAATCTCCTCTCCTCTCTTCTTTGCTCCTCCTATCTCATACATCCTGATCTCACTTGTTTAAGCCTTGATACCGATTGCATAACATGCACTTCTTAGTGTAACATACCATATATGTAAAGTCACCTCTGTTATCATATTGTAAATTTTATTCTCTCTTTTGATTGTATATTAATCACTATTCTGTTGTATTTGTAATTGTTTTTACTAGGCTTTTGTAACTATAACTTTAACAATTTGTAACAAGATATTTCACTGTAATTTTCTGCTTGGAGCTTTTCTTCCCAGGACTCCATTGAAAACGGGTTCTTTGTGACCCAATGGACTATCCTGGTAAACCAACTGCAAATAAATAAAATTAAATATATATATATATATATATATATATATATATACCAACCTATGAACCTATATATATATATATATATATATATATATATATAAATATATATGTGTATATATATATATATATATATATATACGGTTTCACTTTCATAAGCTTGAGTTACTGAAATCTGAATTTCAGTAACTTGAGACTATAAAGTCGAACCTTTCACGACGACGAAACCCAAATCCGGAATCACAAACATGCATACACCATACACCACATAACACACACACCATTCCACCTACAGTACACAAACCACACAACACTACACTACATGCAAGCCCCCCCTGCACTCCCTACTTATATATGCCAACTCAGAGGTCGCATATAACCTAAAAAAAAAAAAACCTCAATCCACGCCATCCTCCACTTGCTCGCACACAAATACACATCACACAGACACCAACAAATCCAGCACTCACACTTACACCTCCCTACCCTTACCCACTCACACAATGCGCAAATACACTCACTCAACTGCAATCTCAGGCACCATAACACCACACGTGATGTACCAGAAATGCATAAACGTCGATTCGGGATATTCAAATTCACTGTTTTGCACTTTTGGCATTCTGGTTTTCGCCTTCATGTTCACAGGTTACTGAAATTTGGGATTTCAGTAACTCAAGCTTATGAAGTGAAACCATATATACATACACACACACACACACACACACACACACACACACACACACACACACACACACACACACACACACACATACATATATATACATTAGATATATATTCACTGCAAGTACTGGGTTATCTTATCAGTGGTATTTTAGTTTATTTCCCAGAATCTATGCAAGAACATACATCTGAACATTCATTCATATGTACAGCTGAACCAGTGCTGTCCAAGTGCCCTACAAGGCAACAGAACCCTGGATCAAGGATTATGCATGACAATAGCTTAAGGTGTTCTTACTAGTTAAATTAACATAGATCTGTTTGTTATACCAAAAAAGACCCATACATACAATGCACAAAAACACATGCAAACACTCACTCACCTGCAATGTCAGGCATCATAACACTACACGCGATGTACCGGAAATGCAAAAGCGCAGATTTGGGATATTCAAATTCGCTTTTATGTGTCACTTAAATTCAAAAGATGCATATCTGTGTACTTTGAGCATGCATATCTGTGTACTTTGTGAGCATGCATATCAGTGTCCGTTTGTGAATACAAAGGCGGTATGTAACATAGTATCAGTCATGGATTTGGAATCTGGACTTTATGGTTTCAACTAAATCCTTATTTAATGAAGCATTTTATTTACTGTATATACACATTTCTTAATTGGGAGAAAGTTGTATGGTTTATTAGCTTTCTTGTTTAGGAACAACATAAGAAAACAGGAAGAGTATTAGACTTGCAGTCATGAGGGCCGTAGTATGCCTAACCATATGACCTTTAAAATGGTGATTTTTGTGGATCATCCTAAAAGAGTTTTTGAGGACAATTACTTCAGTTAGCATTCAAAATGAATTCAGTTTCTTAAAGATGGTACTAGACTGACTTAGAAGCATACAAATTGTGCATTTGCTTTAACTTCTTTTCATGGCATTTACAAAATGAAGACAGATTCTTTCTCTGATTCTCTTCTGTATTTGTTGACAGTGGCATCATTTAAATCCTGCTCTTGCCGGTGATGTAATGCGACTCTGAAAGATCCACATCTACGGAATCCATAAACATGGGGGCATATCATTCCAACAAAACTCTTGCATTTGATGAAAATGAGGAAGGTAATAACTGCAATTCATGTCAAATAAAAATATATAGCTGCACTTATTTACAATTTTTTTCTGGGAAATAACAGAAAATCACAAATGTGAAATATCTGGGGAGGTGGGGGAGACTGTATATAGAATTAGACATTTTAGGCCAAAACATTAATTTATCATAATCTGCATTTGTTCTCATGTTTTCTGTTGATAATAGTGTTAGTTTGCTTTGGGTGTTCTGTACGTAGGCTATGCTGTCATTTTAAATCAATATACTACTTACTACTATTTATATTCGTGAATCAAAGACTGAATGTAATATTATTTTTGGACTGGGGTTTTGCATCTTGGAATATCCTAGTAAGAAAAAGTTGTCATGGTTATGCTACGATAATTGTACGAAAAACTGAACACAGTACAACATCTTTGGAATCCATTTCTTTCATTGTTCTTTTACCAAAATGGTCCCAACAGAGTATTTACTATGTACGTGAAAACACCAGAAAAGCTTATTTTATGTGTGTACACTCTACTGCAGCATATTCTGCATATGTACCATGTTTTGTATAAATTTCTACACGTTAACATGTTAGAACATGTATCTTAAGTACTCCAATGAATGAAGCATACATTTCTACACGTCAGCATGTTAAAACATGTATCTTATTAAGTGTATCTACTCCAATGAATGAAGCATAAATGTTTGCATGTCAACATGTATCTTAAGTTTATCTACTCCAATGAATGAAGCATACATTTCTACACATGTCAACATGTTAGCACATGTATCTAAAGTGTATCTGCTCCAATAAATGAAGCATAAATGTCTACACATGTCAACATGTTAGAACATCTATCTTAAGTGTATCTACTCCAATGAATGAAGCATACATTTCTACACATGTCAACATGTTAGAACATGTATCTTAAGTGTATCTGCTCCAATGAATGAAGCATACATTTCTACACATGTCAACATGTTAGAACATGTATCTTATTAAGTGTATTTGCTCCAATGAATGAAGCATACATTTCTACACATGTCAACATGTTAGAACATGTATCTTATTAAGTGTATCTACTCCAATGAATGAAGCATAAATGTTTGCATGTCAACATGTATCTTAAGTTTATCTACTCCATTGAATGAAGCATACATTTCTACACATGTCAACATGTTAGCACATGTATCTTAAGTGTATCTGCTCCAATAAATGAAGCATAAATGTCTACACATGTCAACATGTTAGAACATGTATCTTAAGTGTATCTACTCCAATGAATGAAGCATACATTTCTACACATGTCAACATGTTAGAACATGTATCTTAAGTGTATCTGATCCAATGAATGAAGCATACATTTCTACACGTCAACATGTTAAAACATGTATCTTAAGTGTATCTGATCCAATGAATGAAGCATACATTTCTACACGTCAACATGTTAGACCATGTATCTTATTAAGTGTATCTACTCCAATGAATGAAGCAGCTGAAGCTGTCTTGTCTGCAGAACTAATTCATCCTGAGAGGGTCCACATTTTTAATGTAATTTATATATTTTTTAATCTGATAAATGAACTGCTCCTAGGAAAAGGGAGATCAGGGATGGGACAGAAAATTGAAACTGACTAAAGTGGTATATTAGCCCAAAAAATGTCTGATAGAAAAGCAGCCCAAATCATTTTTCTTAGTGGTTACATCTCCCAACATCCTTAACTAAACCACTTTCAGGATTATTCCAACACAAGAGAAAAGGGAAGATTTGTTTTCCTTCCACAAATATATGCCTTCTGGGCATGCATTCAGAGTTAAGACTCAGGCAAACAAAGTTAATCCAGCCACTGTGGACAGTAGTAGCAGGTGTTAGTTCTAGGCCACTACAGGTATAATATAAATACCAGCCACTCCACGAATAAATTCATTCTGTTAAAGTAAAAATAACTTAAAGGCAAAAAAAGTATATTATATAAAATCTCAAGTCCCCAATATGGGCCTTATTACAGGGGGCTTTGTCACAGCTTATTTATTATTCAACTTCCAAGATCCCTGAAAGAAGAAGAATGGTTTATTTGCACTTAATAAAAAATACTTAGTCTTTGGAGTTAGAGCAATAAGTAAGACACTGTGGAAGGATTATTGGGGCTAAAGGTATTTTAATACTTTTCTTAGAGAGTGGTAGATATTTTCTTTCTCTGGTGCTAGGATTGGTAATCATCAGGTAGATTTAACTATTTGGATAGGAGACTTCAGGCTAAGGAGGCACTTTTTTATTTTATTATTTTTTTAATTATTTTTGTGAAGCATTGATCAGTCCTCATGCTTTTAATGTCATTGCTCTCTCTAGAAAAAAAGTAGGTTTCAGGGTGTCAATTGACTTAATTAGTTATGATTTACAGAAGCAGGAGCAGGCTGCATTCCAGTAATTATTGATATGGTCTGCAGTACTAACGTATTGGTATAGCAGATTCAAAGGAGTTGTGAAACTGACTGCAACTGGCAGTGGATTGATCTCCGATAGTGTTGAAGTCATGGATGCTATTGAGTTTCTAGTCTTGAAAGTAGAATTCTGAGATGCCAGGCATTTTTGTGACTTCAAATGTAATGCAGAGTTGTATGGGATTCTAATTTGTAAGTAATACATTAGGCTGTAATAGGGGAGCCACTAATTTTATGGAAAAGTTATTTACTCAGAACAGTGATTCTGTTTCTTCTTTGGTTGAACCACAGTTTTGGCTACGTTTGTGTGGACTGACTCGGGTACATTGGGTTAGAACTTGTATAGCATCCTCATTGTTGTGCAATCTCACAATCTCTAAGTTAGCATAACTATGTTTTTTGGGGGTGTGAGGTCTTAGCCTCCAAATGGGGGATATAGGAGCACTTGCCCCCTGCATAAAGGATGTGACACTATATTGCAGTCTTAGACTTTAGTTTAGTTTTATGCTTTTTTGTTGCTGTTTTTTTGGCGGGGGTAGGATATATGAGATGTTAAATTCAAGAGTTCATAATTTCATACATTGCATTTCTATACATCCAATTTTAATTAATTGTATATATTTAATGCCATATACTTCCTGTTACAGGTGCAGAGATGTCAAAGCAATATTCTAAATGCAGAATTTCTATATTTCCAGATGTTCAAACAGAAGTGTTCAGTAGAGTAGGAACACCATGTATAAGTATGTATCCATTTGGTGGGGGGGACTACCATACTTAATAGTAACAATGCATCACAAAGCTGGGTATTCAGACATTGCATGGGAAGTTATGAAAACAGCCAGTTTCAGTGAAATTACTTAACCTGTCCCAAAGCTGTGTGAGCATGGAATAAGTTATGTTAAGTAAGAAGTGATGATGCATTTGAAAGGCTTGCCTCTTCTCAACACACACACACACACACACACACACACACACACACACACACACACACACACACACACACACACACCATCCACGGCATGATATATATATTTTTTAAACTTCAATCTGTCCTAGACCTGGTCCTCACTAACATGACAAATGGATGCACCATCGCAACTGTCTGATCTTCTTTGAAAGTTGGGCATTGGGCTGGCAACTTGGCACCTTTAAAAATCCACTGCCAATCATTAGCAGACTGGACTTTTGCTGTGGCGACCCCCAACCAGGAAAAGCTGAAAGACATTACTTTAGATCCTGCCTGCTAAACCTGGTGGATTTCTTCAAAAATGTGGCCAGGGCAATAATGAGGGCAAATCTGTGCACACAGCATACCTCGACTTGGCAAAGGCCTTTAACACAATCCCACACTCAGGAATTACTAATAAACTTGGCAAACTGAATGTAAACCCCTTTGTTGTAAGATAGGTTGCCAACTATCTCACACACCAGTCACACACTATCAAACTGAGTGACTCCACTTCAACCAGCGGGGTGCCACAAGGGTCAGTGCCACCTGTTGTTTGGTATATACTTCTCAGAAGTTCAGGCCAAAACTAAGGGGCTGTGGCTGACCAAATTTGCAGATGACTGCAAACTGGGTGCAGTTATTGACTCCGCAAGTGATGTCAGTATACTTCAGGAGGGTCTTAGGCAGACCAACGACTGGTGTCTTATTCACGGTCTCGTACTGAATGCAAAGAAATTAATCATCATTCCCTTCGGTAAAATCAATGTCCCTTCACACTATCAAATTAACAATACCCTATGTACCTATGAAGTGGTAAAAGATCTGGGTTCACAAGTAGACTGTGACCTTAACGTTGACCACCATGTGTCTACTGTAGAAAGGAAGGCATCCTACATAGCACACTTGATTAGCAAGGGAATCATCTCTAGAGCAAAGGAGGTTATAACCCCTATGTACTCATCACTAATCATGCTCATAATTGAGTATTATGTCTCTTTCTGCATATACGGTACAAAGCTCCTGCAGCAATTGTAGAGACCTCAGAGGTTTCTAACTAAGAAGATCATGAGACTCCAGCACGTGTCATACACAGAATGACTAAAGCCCCTATCACTATACATAATATCGTATAGACTTTTTAGTGGACACTTATGCCTGGCTTACAGAGCAATCTTGGACCCAAATCTAATTAATTTGCTGCACATCCTTACATCAAACAGGACTAGAGCTACCCATTCCAGGGACCTAAATATGGCCTGCAACTTGAATAGGACATGCTGGAGGGACAGATTTGTCTTCCATTGACTGCTGCATCTTTGGAATAGGCTGCCAATTCATGTGAAGAAGAGCACCTCTATGACACTGTTCAAAAGAAAACTGAACGAGTTGATGGTGCATTGTAAAGTCTTACCAGGCATAGCGCCCACAACCCTCCTGGACATGGGGAGTCATTAATAAATACAATCCTGGGTATTGACTAGAGTATCTATGGTATTACATTGGGATGAAATGGCTAGGCTTGAAATGACCTCTGGATTGATAGTAACCTTCTGTGATCCTATGAAGTACACATTCACCAGTACAAACCAATATTAAACCTTTCAACAAAATCTACGCCAGTCAACAAGAGTACATATTCACTGGTACACATAGATATAGGTTCATAGGTAGGTACTAGGCTATCTGCCCAAAGGCATTTATAAGCCTAGCCAGAATGTGTTGGCTTTCGCCGCCCCCTTAGATTAGTTCCCTGTGTCTCTGTCCAGCCGAGCCACTGAAGTGATCCCTGGGGTAAACTTTCTTTTTCCCATCCACTCGTCAAGGTTTCTCTTGAAGAGTGTTAGTGAGGAGCTCTGCCTAATGCAGAATGGAATCTTGTTCCAGAGCATGGGAAGTCTCTGGGACCGGAATCTATCCCTCCAGCATGTCTTATTTATTGTTGTGGTGAGGTTTAGATCCCTAGAGCATGTGGCTCTAGGGGATATGGTTTTCTTTAGGTGGAGCATGTCCATCAATTCTGGGTTGGACATGGCTTGTATGTCAGGCAGAGATCACCTCTGAGTAGGCTGTATGCAACCGAGTACAGCTGGAGTTTCTTCAATCGGGCTGCATAGGGCACCTGTTTAATCAAATCATTCAACAAAAAACATCTACCCCAGTCATCAGGTACACACTCACTGGTATACATAGATATAATCAAACCATTCAACAAAAATGTGCCCCAATTAACAGGTACACATTCACTGGTATACACAGATATAATCAAACTGTTCAACAAAAAATGTACCCCAATCATCAAGAGTATGTATTCACTGGTGCACATAGATATAATCAAACCATTCAACAAAAAATGTACACCCGTTATCAGGTACACATTCACTGGTATACATAGATATAATCAAGCATTCAACAAAAAATGTACCCCAGTCAGCAGGTACACATACACTGGTATACATAGATATAATCAAACCGTTCAACAAAAACTGTATCCCAGTCTTCGAGTACGTAATCAGTGATAAACATAAATATAATCAAACTGTTCAACGCAAAATATACCCCAGTCATCAAGAGTACATATTTACTTGTACACGCAGGTATAACTATAAAGCTTTCAATAAAAAATGTACCCCAGTCATCAGAAGCATGTATTCACTGGTACACACACATATAATCAAATATTCAACAAAAAATTTATCGTAGTCATCAAGAGTATGTATTCACTGATACACACAGATATAATCATATGGTTCAGCAAAAAGTGTACCCCATTCATCAAGAGTATGCATTCTCTGGTACACATAGATATAATCAAACATTCAACAAAAAATGTACCCCAGTCATCAAGAGTACATATTCACTGGTACACACAGATATAATCAAACTGTTCAATGACAAAATGTGCCCTTGTAATCAAGAGTAAACATTCCCAGGCACATATACATATAATCAAACTGTTCAAATTTACCCCAGTCATTAAGAGTACATACTTAACAGGTACACAGAGATGTAATCAAACCATTCAACAAAAAATGTACCCCAGTCATCAGCAGTACACATAGATATCACATCACTGGTACACATAGAGAGCAGGTACTCTGTCACTTTTGACTGGCCATACTGGGTCAGGGTTATTCACTGCATTTTAGTGATGGCCATATTGTAGAAGTGAATAAAGGTTTTCATTAAAGGATGGCTTAAATAAAAATATTTTACCTTATTTTCCATTAGCCAGGGTTGAAAATGTAACCATGTTAATGCTTTCACATGGAGATGAACAAATTATATACTACATGTACTTAAAAACATATGTAATACAATATCATTTAACTAGTATCAGGTTTGTCAGAGTTTTTTTCTTTTATTGCTTAGTTTTTTTTGTTATATATGTGTGACATTCTGTATTGCTTTTAGTTATGTGCAATAGAACCATTCATACCATGATAGTATGTCGCTTGCAGTAAAAATATTAAAAACATTAAAATAAAAAAAGGAAAAAATAAAAAATAAAACTCAAACCTATCAAACCTAAAAGGAACAGAATTTAGCAAACTAGTCATTTCATTATTGCAAACGTCATCGTTATTTGCCTCATTTTAAGGATGTTTTAGAAAATAGACTGTAATGCATGAACAGCATGGACAGGAGAAATAAATCCTTTGCCACTTCATGTTTCTTTTTTTCCCCTTATTGCCACTATTAGCTGACCATTAGCTCTCTTACCTCATCACCCAATTAGTCACTTCATTACTCTGTGGCCACCAGGGGGAAGGTCAGGTCTTCTGGGGGGAGAGGCCATCATATTGCAGAGGAATAGTATTAGCCTTTAACCCCCTTTGCTGGTCCCAGGCTCGCCTTCTTAGCAGAAAGACTCTGAAAGGCAAATGTCCCACCTACATGGTAACATGCCTTCTTTATGGTTCTACCATCCAGGGGTGTGGAGTAGAACACTGCACACATCACCCCTTCTGTGGTCATACCCCCACTTATGAGCTGGTGTGCACTCTGCCATGCTCACTGGTATACACTGATAGCATGGCAACTGATGTCCCCGCCAGCCAGTCCCTCATTCTTCTTCCCTGAGTCAGACAAGTAGTCACAGCCCCTTACCTCCTTCTTTATTTATCTTTGGCTGCTCAGCTGCCAGAACAGGTAACTGAACCCTGTTCTCCTATAAAATAGGCAAGGCTTTGTCCATGTACACTATGAGGCAGATGATGTCAACTTCATGTTTTCTGTAAAATTGTGAATATTGGTGTTTAGACTCTCCTGCCTGCACTGTAATACTGTAGAGTGTTTAATTTAATTGTTAATGGCATAAATATAGTATGCATGGTATAAACAGTAGTACATTTAGTAAGTGAATGTTTCTGCTCTCAATGAACAACTTAACAAGGAAACAGTACATAAACGGGGTAGAAAATGATGTTGCATCACAAAATGTGCTTTTTCAACCTCTTCATGGCTAAGTCCATAGCATGTTTTCATTTTATTAATTTAATAGATACCTATATTACCTGCAAGAAGAGTAGGACGTGTTGAAGACAGGGAAGTCAGAACCCATTTATGACTTATGGGCATGATTTAAGTTATTGTCTAACTGCCCTATCACTGTACTGACATTTAATAGCTCCATAATACCTTTCAAAGTCAAGGTGGCACTGAGATTCTAAAACAAAACAAAGAATGTCAAGGGCAGAAGCATGCTTTACTTTGCATTATCCTTGCATATTCCAAAAAAAAAAAATAATAATAAAAAAAGACAGGCTGGTTACATGTTTAAATTCTGAAATTCATAAAGTTATCTGCTGTCTTTATGATCATAGAGACATCAACAACACACTTGATGGGTCGGAAAAAACAGCTGAAGACAGACTTGAAAGACATTACTCACCTATTGTTATGTTCTGTTATAACAGGACAGAAATGATGACCCTGTCATTACTGCGCTAGTAATTTCTCTGAAATCTGTATAAGTGCACTGCTGGCACAGAGAAGGAAGAAGACAGCAGTAAACACTGTAGAGAGAAACATGAAAAATCCATCAGCTACCTCTTATTTGTGAGAGAATCCGACAGAGTCATATTTAATGGCCCAGACAGTGCAGCTGCCAGACATTTTACATGAGTGCTGTGACTATCTTCTGCAGAGTGTGTGGGTTGTGCAGGAAAAAGGGAAGGGATCGAAAGACATGAAAATATTTAAAATTTATGTCTTTCTGTTTTAATGTACATCATGCTATAATTTTGCCACTAAAATGCTACTTTTTTGGTTAAACAAGAATGATTAAACAAGAAAAGGTTCCATTCTTGCCATATATGTTATAGCAATATGTACAGTATATAAGAACCTTATGTACTGAAGTTTATGCTGGCCATCTAAGAGAGTCACCTGATTCATCTTGTGCCCCAATAATGCATAACTGGTAACATTTCACACTTGTTTTATAGTACTATAATGAAAACAGGATAATGTACTGAGGCAGGGACATAGCAAGAATATTTTTGGAGCTGTAAGTCAGGTTTTAAAATGAAGCCAGTCTCCACCACAAGTCTAGTCCCTCCAGCACCCAACAGTGTCCCTTTTCATTATAAGAGCAAAACAAAGTCTTGAAATGAGAGGTTTAAGCAACAAAACTATTTTGTCAAGACAGGTGTTGTGAAAACAACCATGTAGCAAAAATATATAGCCAAAACTATGATAAATGCAATATTTTAATATGAATTCTAGCACCTCTCATTACATTTTTTTTTAAAGTACACACAGTATGCCTGGGTACACTGACGCATTTATGATATCATTCATCTCCCTGACATCTACTGAAGATAGTTTCTTGCAGACATATTGCTTGGAATAAGCTGCAATTTTCTGTTTTTTTTTTTCACATATGTACTTTTGCTAAATGGTCCCTTCTTTTTGGTAGATGGTCCCAGCAGCCTCATTTTAGTATTGCAGATGCATATTTCCTACTCCTTTCCTATAAGACAAAGCAGTAAAGTAAATGTTTATAATGATCTGGAGATGGTAACAGCATTTCTAGCAATGATTGTCTCAAGCTGAAACTATTCAACTATATTGGGCATGGTTAAAGTATCTTCATTGAAATGTTTTCCATTGGTTAAAGAGAAGTATCTTCTAACATTTTCTAAAACAGATTTAACTTCTTCTTGTGGCTATATGAAAAATAATTTTCCACGTTTCATCCCGTGACTTCATAGGTTAGTACTAGGCTAACTGCCTTTGTGGGTCATTTTAAGCCTAGCCAATTACCCCACATAAGAATCAAACCCTACACCTTGTATTTGTAAGGTAAACACCTTAACCATTATACCAGCCTCTCACTTTGATCACAGTATTCAGCTATTCCAACATTTGTGAACAATTTGATAGTGTCTTAGACATCTTTTTCCCTGTTCCATTTCTATAAGACCACAAAGAGGTCTGTGATGGCATTAGAGCTATGCATTTTATTTTTTGTTAGATTCCTTTTTCTTATAGCTAGATGATGATAGTAGTTAGCACTCGGGGTCTTCTGAACCTTAAAAATACTTCCAAGTGCAAATAGACACAAAGTAATTAGACTGATCACCAGTGGTTTTATACCTCAAGCCATGCAAGGATTCTGTTTAATCCATACATTAATCCACTGGGTAATAATTTGAGACCTAATGTAGACCAATTTTTTTTTAATAGCATGAAAAAGCATTTGGTCAAGTAAGCGTTCAATCTTGGTAATTTTATTTGTTTTACTTATTGCTGCCTTGAAATTTTGTTACTCTAAATGTTAGGTTGTTCAGATTGCTGGAGCAACAATTATGAAGCAATGAAAAACAGCTAATATAGGGCACTACTATTGATCGTGCTAAAATAGCAGCTCAAATTAAAGAAATAAATGTCTCCCATCATTACATTTTTTGATAATTAACCTGTTTGTAAATTGCATAATAGCTTGTTATTCAGCCACTTTCACTTTCCCCCCTCTCTCAGCCAGTCAACAAGTCGGGCCTATTGGTCATAGTCCCATGTGAAGAATTTTTCTTCAGTTCCATTATAAGAGAACCTTCTGGAACACCCATCATTGTTGTCACTGGCATCTTTGTAATAACAGCATATTATCTGAATATCTTAACCCCTTACCTTAGTAATCTACATCACCAGAAGGATCATGTATGACTCTGTCAGTTTGGGCTGTGCTCTATTGAATGCAGTCAGTCAACAAGGGCTACCATAATTGGCTCAGGTGGCCTTGCCCACTTCATCTTTGTACCAGCTCCCAGCCTTACATCTCTGTGCCCACCATCCAACAGAGAGTGAGTCATGGAGCAGGCTGACACTCCCACCATGAAGGTGACATCAATCCTCACTGTCTACACCATCAAGCATCCATTCTGCTAATTGAATCCAGCTCCCCTGGGTGGTAGTCAGGGATTTATACCTGTACATTACTGGCAAGGCAATCTTTTTTACTCACAAAACAAAATGTATATCCTTGCAAATATGTTATCTATTTGAATCTGTTAAATGGGGTAGAACACCAACCTCAGTTTCAGTTCAGAGATAAAAGTAAGGGTAACAATAACAAATTTGTAAACAATTCTGTAGTGAAAAAAAATAAACAGTATGCATTGGCAATAACAGGATATACATCAGGTATTACATACATAGTATTTACAATATAATAGATAATAAAGGTAAATTGGCACTCCGGACAATCCCCAGGTCAATGATCCTCTCAATCTGAAATGAAAAGATCACATACTACTCAGAAACTGTGGAACTATACTTGCCTGATCCTCAGTGACAACTCAGCCCCCCCTATAACAGCTTGTACCATACCCTAGCTGGAGCTCAGGGGGGGGGTGAGTATATAAGGGAGTGAAGGAGCTGAGATGGTGGAGACTTAATGACTCTCCGGTACAATAATGGATGTAGAGGTAAGGTAGAAACAGTTCATGGATGTTAGGTGATGTGAGCTAAAGAGATTCAGTTGCATTTGGCATGTATAAAAAGATGCACAGTTGTGTCTGAAATGTAGTAAGTGGCTAATTGAGATTGGTGGGATGGTCTACCAAAGTATGAGGCTAAGAACAGAAATGCCGCTGTTTGTGTATTGTAGTTTAGTCGTGGGGAATAGTAAACTGGGTCCAAGTACATTTGCCTTTTAAGATTGTAGAAACAGATTTTTCATGCTTAATTTAGCCATTCATGGGGAGAAGGCTTCATCATGAAATAGCTAAATTGAAAGGTTTGCTCTGTGCATGTCACATGCCTCTCAATTGTACAGACTTTCACAGAATGTCCACATTTTTGTGTCATACTTTTGATCTGTTCCTCATAAAATTTGTGATTTTCTGACAAATCATTTGGAAGATCTGAGTACTGAAGTCACTAAATAATGATGTATATTTGCTTTTCAGATGTCCTATCCTTTACAAAAATGCATGCTAAGACCAATCCTGTTATTCTAGCTATATTCTAAGATTATAAGAGCAATATTTAAAATTTATCCCTATTTGTGGGCCTTTGTCCCCCCATTCTGTCAGGCTTTGTCCGGACTTTCTGTGCTAAGAGGTTGAGAAGGTCCATGATGAGTAGCTATTTTGCTTTACTGATTGTTTGACCAGGATGTACTTGTCTAAGTGACTGGGTATTGAACCCTCATATTTGTTTAGGTGTGAAGAGTGTTATGTTAGTTTTTTTTGGCTATAGCTGTTAAATGAAAGCCATATTCAAGCTGTGCAAATGAGATTTATTTACCTATTGCAGATCTTGTAACAAATTAAAATGTGAGACTTTATTGGCCTAGACGAGAATTTAGTTGATTCTGTTCCTGTTTTTATGTAATTAAGTTCAGACTTTGGTCAAGCTGGACACCCAGTTATTTGAAAGAGGAAGTTGTTTCAGTACAAGTGTTGGTATATTTTTTAATATCTAAAGTACTAAGGAATTTAATTAGTTTTTGGTGTGGCACAAATAGAATAGCTTGGTTTAATTCAAAAGGAGTTATTTAATGTTTGTCCAAGAAGAGAGAGAAAGAGATGGAGATCTAACTTAAGTTAAAGGTGGGGAGAGGTGTGAGTATCTAGATCAAAACAGTATACATCATCCATATAGAATGCACTTGGTTAAGGGTGAGTTTGTTTATAAATATTTAAAATATTAGGGGAATGATGGAATCTTCTACCACACTTTGTAGGAAGGGTATCAAAGGATATGAAAGTACCAGTCTTAACTCTGTAGATGGGAGAGGGAGTTGTAGACATAGATGGCAGGATTTTGGCCAACACCTATTAAAGCAGAAGATGACTTAATAAGGATGGAATGTTCTACATGACCAAAAGTTCTTGTTAGAGCTATAGCAAAAAAATCCTATAATGGTACTGTTCATGTGTTGAATAGGATTTTATCAGTTAGTGCTGTCCAGATTGTTGTACAGGGAAAGCAGTTTGTGCTGGTCAATATATTACAATAACTGGTTGCAAGTAAGATTCTTTTTCCAGAATATTGCCGAGGTTTGAAAGACAGGATGTGGCACAGAAATCAGAGCCATTTCTTTGGTGGATGATTTGTAAGCATGGTTTTACTCTGTATTATGGTTTGGGTAATACATAGCTTATAGATATATATATAGGATGGGAATATTAATGAATTGTCTACAGCAGTATAGAAATCAGGGTATTTAGGTTTCAGACTCTGTGGAGGCATCCAGTGAACCTTTGTTCAAGTAGTGATATAATGTCATTAGATTTGATAGAGGAGTGTAAGGGGTAGACAGTGAGTACTGGATGGAGAGTGGGATTTATTGGATGTAATATGTGGAAGCGTTCTGAATTATTTTAGAAACTCTGAACATGAGAGTTGGCCTTGACCACTGGCTGGAGTTGGCAGTAGTGATGGTAGATGTGAGCTTAGAACCAGTTAAATTTTCTTTCATTCCAGAATTGTTTAGGTTTATTGATTAGGATGTTCTGCTTATAGAGCTGTATGTTAATTATATGACTTCAAACTGCTTGTTTGACTAGGTTCCAGGGTTGCATGAGTCCTTCCTCAAGTCATGGGAAAGGGTTTTGCTTCCATTTTAATGGGTTTCATCTCTGAGAGCTTGAAATATTTTTGTTTTTGTTTTTCTTTTATTTGGATAATGTTGCCATTATTGGAAAGAACATGGGTTCCCTATTGAAATGTCAGCACATGAAAAGCAAAAAAAAAAAAAAAAAAGACCAAAATCCTAGACGGGAGCATCATCATCATCATCATCATCATCCTCTTTCAGCTTTTGCTGTTGGGGGTCGCCACAGCGGATCATCTCTTTCCATTTCTTCCTATCCTCTGCATCTTGCTCTGTCACACCAACTGCCTGCATGTCCTCTCTCACCAAGTCCATAAACCTTATCTTAGGCCTTCCTCTTTTCCTCTTACCTGGCAGCTCCATCCTTAGCATCTTTTTCCCAACATACCCATCATCCCTCCTCAGCACATGTCCAAACCAATGCAATCTCGTCTCTCATGCTTTGTCTCCAAACTGTCCAACATGAGCTGACCCTCTAATATACTGATTCCTAATCCTATCCATCCTAGTCACACCGAGTGCAAATCTTAACATCTTTAACTCCACCACATCCAGCTCTGACTCTTGCCTTTTTGTCAATGCCACTGTCTCCAACCCATATAACATAGCTGGTCTCACTACCCTCTTGTAGACCTTCCCTTTCACTCTTACTGTTACCCGTCTGTCACAAATCACTCCTGACACTCTTCTCCACCCATTTCACCCTGCATGTACTCTCTTCTTCACCTCTCTTCCACATTCCAAAATCCTCCATGGGAGCGAATCATAGAAATTGTTCTTATCCATAAAACTTCCTTTTGCAGGGGGGAGGCAATCCCCCCCCCCCAAACTTATGTATACCAACTCCAAGATTGCTATACCTCTGAGAAAAGGGAATATTCTGAGAAATGGCATCTTGGACTTCATTTATGTAAGTCCGTTCTTTTGATCATTCAGTCTCTGTATTTTGGTACTTGCTCTAACTGGTCCTGACATTTCAAATAGTTACCAAGAATATGTTTTGAGTTTGAAGGAGGTTATTTATTTCTCCGGGCCAGGTTAGGCTCAAGTATGTTAAGTACATGTGACCAATATATTGTGGACAGGTAGGATGTCAAAACAGAAATAATATTTCTGGAGTGTTTCGGTCTGAATGGGATGGGTTTTGGTAGACGTTTTAATCCTATGTTATGGAATATAAAGGAGACAGGGCAATAACCACTAAAGACGAGCAGGTGGAACAGGACAGATAATGTTATTGGGATTCTTAGCTATTAGTAGATTTAAAGGGAGTGGTAACCTGATCTATTGTTAGGGTGAGCTGGCTCATGAACAAGGTGAATTACGTGAAGATCGCTAAGGAATTTTTTGGTGTAATTTGCACAGAGCCCAAGTAGGTTTTAGTCACCAAGAATTAATTGATGTTTATATTTAGAGGTTGCAGGCAATGAGTCAAATGACCAGATAGGTCGACATCTGTCTGGTCAGCAACATTTGGTCAATAGGTGAGTGAGATCAACAGTCCCCGGGTAGGGGAATATTCCTTTTCCCTGGGGATTGTGTGATTTTTGGAGTTAGTAAATATAATTAGCAAGGGGTGTGCAGGGTGCAGATGAGGATTGCCCCTTTACAAAAACAGTTGTATTTGATTTACTCCACTCTGGGGGTAATCCCCCAGCATGGGCAGAATGTATAGATGTCTGTTGTTTCAATGTAATGACAATGATACTCTGCATGTCAGCATAGCTAGTCATTCAATTAGCTGTCATAGTCCATATATATATATATATATATATATATATATATATATATATATACATATACGCACAAACACACACACA